>NW_007578054.1:411927-461054 GCF_000690725.1 Stegastes partitus | reverse complement strand
TGAATTGAATTGAATTGAACTGAATTGAGATTGGCCACTGAGTTGAAAGGTCTCAGCTCAACATGCAGAGACTGATTAACAGAAAAATGACCAGGTATAGTTTCCCAGATATGGATAAAGCATAAACTAAAGTCCTAGACTAAAAACTTCTTTTTTTTTGAAGGTCTTTATTAATTTTTTCTTTTACTGTAGGATCAGATTTCTTAATCCATGTTGGGGAAACTGACTGTAAGTGTTTAATGTGACAGTATTCAAAAGATTTATTTGTCCAATTGTTCATCTGGATGATTAGTTTCGTAAATATGCCACTATAAATGTTCCTAAATCAAAGTTCAAATTTGGACTACTTTTAAGAGGTCCAGGCAGGTTCTATGTAACTTTTTGTGCTACATCTTGTCAGTCTCGTCTTGCAACACTGCTTTCACCTCTCCAACCATCACTTACACTCTGCCACAAAGTTTGCAGCGAGCACATCATGTAATTGGAGAAACATTCTGGCCCAAAGTGCAGCCTGGAAATTTTCTCAACAAATCTGACAATAGGAACTCTGAAGGCCAGAAGCTCCTGCGTTCATCTTCCAAACATTCTCAGATGTACGCCCCGTGGACACCCGTCAGCAGACAATCAGCGCAGTGATGATGAACTGGAGGTGGATTGAGTACTCTGACTCGCCAGTATGGGCATGTCTCACAGATGACGCACTGTTGCTCCATCTTGGGGGAGTGCTGGGAGTACTTCCACTGCCTCTGCTGCCATCTCAGTGTTGACAAAGCTCATCAGTCAGTGCTCTCCAGCTGGTCTGTGATCTGATGCGTGCTTGACACCGAGGCACATGAAGCAGAGTAAATGTGGATCAACGGCAGTAACCAAGACGGGGAATGATGGGCAGCGTTTAGTCAGAGCAGTGTCAGACTAATTTATCCTTGACTATGCTGTCATCTTGGAGCGGAGATGAGTAGCTAAGCCTATGGAGCAGGCAAAGTGAAAATAGAACATCTGTCTATCGGTTTAGACACTATACTCCAAGCTCACTAGCAGCTGGAGAAGTAAATGCTACGCAGCTTTTTTCTTTTTTTTTTGCTCGTGCTACTTAGAAAAGCATGTATCATACATATAAATGTATCCGGAGTTGTGCAGTTTTTTTCCTGTAACATTGCTGATTTCAGTGGATAGACATTGGTAACCAAAGAAAAGGGAGTCTGCAAATGTAATCCAAACTGTGTCACACACCAGCTTGACTCATTTTCATTCCCAGTTATGTATACTGTATGCACGTACTTGCAGCTCATGATGTGCTTGCCAACACACTGAGATTATAGTACAGTACATCTACATATTTAACGTCCCCAGTGATGAAAGGAAGAGCTGTTTCATTATGAAAGAAAAAGCCTTTTATAATTAAAGCTTTAAGAATAGAATAGAGGTGATTAAGGGGATAAAATAATAAGTTCTCCCTCTTCTTTTACAAATGGTCAAAGATAAATCCTTGCTGCTGCCAAGTGCTCAAAGTACTTTTCCTCACTGTAAAAACCAGGTAGGAATTATATTTTTAAAGAAGGAATTGTCACTGAACGCAAAATCTTGAATATTTTTGGATACTATTTCATCCAACAAGTCCTCCAACCTAATCAGCCATAAGTCAGTACTCATTGAAAATCTGGGTTAAAAGAGAGGACCTTTGTTGTATGGTTACAAAACAGACATGCGATTAAGACCGTGGAACACTTATGGAGCAATCTTTTGTGTTGAAGTTCAGTGTTTTGTTGATCTATCTATCCACCCTGACCTCATCTCTGTATAGAGTGTATGGTTCTATTGTCTAACTCATCAGATGCAGACTGTGGGCACAAGCCTGCTATTTCCGATGTGCATATCACACGTACCCATCCCCCCATCTGCTGTATGCGGGTTTTTAAAAACATCTTCACAATGAGAAACAACAATAACCTTCAAGCTAACAACCTACATGCTGAAAATTACAAGAATTCATACCATGCAGTTAGGCAGGCAGGGTTCATTCATTAAATTAGCTATTTTAATGACAGTGCTTGTCTGTCTTCATCTAAATGTTCCACCAAAATAATTCTTCCAACTCTACTTTGCAGAGGCACCATCACTGCATCCTGGGCTTAGCACTGCTCAAGACAATGGTGATTGGTTTAAATACAAACAAACCCAAGTGTCCCCCCCCAACTGCAGAATGACTGATGTCTGGCCATGCACGACCAGTGGCTCAATAACTACGTTATCTCACTTTGTCCTTTGCTCCCCCCATAGATACAACAGCCACAAGAGGGCGCTGTCACAATGAAGCGTAACTATGAAACAAAGCCGCTTTGTCGCTCTTTTATATGGAAAGACAAGCTCACCACATTAGAGGATTATGTTGGGATCACCTGCTGTAATATTCCAACAAAATTGTGTTTTAGTCAGTTTGCCTCTGTTTTTCAAGCAATCATTTCAATAATGTAGCCTGGCTTATGTAACGATCTCTTTTAAAGACAGAGAAAATAGTGTTAATACGGGAGAACATCACCTGGGATGGTGAATCGATTTAAGCGACTGGAGCTGTCGGGGTCAGCATGACGGACAATAGTTACAGGGCAATGGTAAGCCAGCTAAAATCAGATTAATCAGTGATTCCACTAACAGTTACTGTTTATCCACAAAAAATTCAACTGAAATCCTGATCAGTGATCTCTTTTTGCAGTCAAGCATAATATCAAGTGAGGACCCCACTAACATCTAAACGAAAGAAAGTGCTGTTTACATACATTTGAATGTCATTTAATGTAGTGCAGCGGAGCACCTTATAAGCTAAGTAGCCTACAAACTGACTTCAGCGCATTTCCCTGAATTTGAATATGAATGTTTGTTGTTCATTAGGACAAGACATGTGTTTATGTTTGTAAGTTAGATAAGATGGACATTTGAACAGGAACACTAATGTGGCTCGCCGTTCAGTATCTGTGGCTCCTGTGTTTTGCAGCAGGCTGCTGTATGGCTCAGTGTGACCGTCTGCTCTGCCTATGATACAACTCTGACGTTACTGCTTCCTGCAAAATTGGATTGGCTCTACCGAAATAAGGTCTCCATCTACGTAAAAGGAGGATTAACTATTCCAACAAATTCATGTAATATGTAATATGTATGCCGTAACAGACCAAAAAAAAACAACAAAAAAATGTAATTAAATTTCCATTGGGCTGTAAGATATGCATGACAGTAGCTAAAGAGACCACAAACCAAAGCAGAGGACAGGTTTCACTTTGCTTCATCTGCAGCCAGAGAGCCAGATGGCCCAATACGGCAGCTTTTAAAAGAAAAACAGAAGGGAAATGAGAGTCCATCCCTGTGGGACTGTTTAACGCTGTCGGACAGAGAGTTGAGCTGGGCCTGTCTCCTGGGTTTTTTTTGCCTCCCTGAGCCTGCTGCTGGGCATAGAAACAGAGCTGTGAGTTGCATGTGGACCACAGGATCACAGCAATTATTCAAAGAAATCACAGCATCGAGTAAATTAGTGTTATCACTAGACCAGCCATCTGGATGAGCTGACATAAAGTGACTAAAGAAGTTTTGTTCGATCCTTGTTGAACACGTCTGAACTGCCCATCTGGGTCACCTTCATAGGGCAGCTTAAGGTCAGAAAGTTGTTGTTTTCACGACTATTTTTTAGTCGTAGGCTCAAATCTCTCACAGCTGCACAGAAGATAGAGCCAGTACCCTGAGTATTTGTTTGTCTGTAATAATGTTATGAGTGAAACAGCAAAGACTTACTGAAATGAAACAGCTGTTTGTGGTGGTTCAGTTGAACTGTCATATTTTTCCTTCAAGGTGCTTAATGTCAGGTGTTCAGCAACTGTTAGGATCATTTTTCCTTTTTTTTTTAATCCTCCATTTCTTTTATACTTCAAAGTTGCCAAACTAATTAAAGTTACACATTCAGACCAATTTGGAACACTTTTCTTCCAATAATTCCTTGTTTCACTGTTTGGGAACAGTTCAACTTATTCTTGGACAAAAAGAACACAATATCCTGTGTGTGAAAAATAACTACTGTTCACTAGACTTCCCTAAGGGACTTTTTTCCAAGTAGTTTCTCCAGGAGATGGGGCTCATTCAGCTTTTGTGAAAAGATAAGTACACAGAATCAAGAAGGACATCCAAAAGAAATTATATATATTTTTACATCATTGGAGAAAGAAAATACAGAAAAAATATATGATGCTAAATAATACCATTTAACAGTCAGCTCTGGGGTGCGTAAATACGTTTTGTGTATTGTAGAAAGCTGGTAATAAAACACACAACAAGCTGACATTCATTAAGCTCTAATCTGTGTATGATTTCTTTCTCTATGCCTCTATGACTGACACTGATATCAAACATTCGCATCATTGTGTGAGCACAGAATAGAGTCTTAACATTCATCTCAGAAGTCTATTACTGATTCTCACATTGTCACCACCACTAACAGCTATGGGATTGTGTGGTCGAGTCACAATACTCTTGACAACAATGACAAACGCTTGGCTTGCTTTTGCGCTTCGAGCATCATATCATCACAAAGCAATTCCACTAACAAAGCTCAGCCTTGACAACAGCATCCTAATTCTCCCCACGAACAGAAATAAATTACAAAAGGTTCCAAATGTGCACAACATTTTATTTAGCAAAGAATGCCACTGAAAACTTTCCAAATATGCATCTAAAGCCCTTCAGAGTTTCCAGTTTGTTTGTTTTTTCTAAAGGTTATCCATCTGTGGCTACATTTGCATGCCTTCTGTTCTTTACATAGAAACCTGCATCTTTTAGGCACAAAGAAAAATCAAAGCTCTACCTAGACGTCTTTAAGTATGTGAGGGTTAAAATCTTTGGCTTGCATGTTGACGTCCACCAAAGACATTGTTATTACTTTACATAAAACAGATAATTGATAGCATTTATCAGTTACCTGAACTTCTCTCAGCTTTAGAGACTAAACTTAAGAGTTAAAAGAGAGTGGACCTGTATGTCTTTGTAGATTCTTAGTAATTTTGATCATCACCAATAGAAGGCATCTGGATTTCTCTGTCTGGTTCTTAGAGGTGAGTCCCAGAGACATGTGTTGTGCCAATACAGGACAGCCAGCTCTTCAGGACAAGGCTTGGCAGTTCATCTGCATCTTAAGCATATGGGACGCTCCTTTGTGGACAGCAGTGTTCACATTTGGGATGGAAAAGACAGATGGTTTGAGTAAAGAGTGAATGAGACCATTTATGCTAAACTGGAACAACCACCCTCTCACCACTACCACTTATCAAGTACTTATTATACAGTCTTGAGATATCACCCCAGAAAGTTTCATCACCATTAGCACCCTGACCTGGCAGTTTAACAACCATTCTTGAAGCAAGTCATTAACAGACCAATAGTTGTGTTATTGGGGGGTGACAATATATATCTGGGACTCTCCATCAGTCAGAACAGAGGAAGCTTTGTGGATGAAAGAAACACTTTGAAGAACCAAAAATAGAAGTCCAGGTTGCCTTCTACAGACTCTCTGAACCTGTATTTGCAGGTGTCCACCAAGTGAACACAGTCCCTGCACATGCTATTATGCTCTCTGTGCTCTGGTTTTGGTCTCTAACTTCTCCTGAGGGAAATATCTGGCTCCACTATGTTGACTGGCTAGTCAATGACTGTGTCTCTTTGCCATTTTGTGCCGGGCAGGTAGCCTAGAGTCGGTTTATCAGAGACCTTTGTTGAAAACATATCTGCTGCGAATAAAAACAAGTTGATGAGAGAATAAAAATACAATAAACACTGAGCTGAAAGTACACTGAAAACTCTATTGAGCTGAGTGTAAAGCTGGGTGTTTCTGTGCATTTGCCACATGTGCAACATACAACGTTTTGTAAATCTAGAATTGTTAATTAATAGAACTTTGAAGCAGCAGTTTGACTCAAGCAACACCTTTACAATAGAATCAGGGTTACCCAGTGGAACACAGTTAAAAACAATACTGTAGAAAATAAAGTCTGATATTCTTATATATATATATTATATTCATGTAATAGTTTTATAAATACAGTACTTTCACTAAAACAATATTAAGTGCCTTTTTCCCCCAACACTGGCAACAAAAGAAATTGCCCTTGAAGGAAAAATCCATGGAGACATAAACAGACTTAAGAGTGTTGTTGATGTTTGTAGCCAGCCTGAGGTCAATAGAAGCCACAGTGAATGAACACCCATAATGAACCTGTACAAATGGGCTAAAAGTGTCAATAGCATAGGAGGACAATTTATGAAAAAAACCCTCACTAACACTGATCCTTCAAGGTGGCAAGCAGACAAGTTCATACTGTAAGTAAATGGAGTCTAATTGGCAGAGTGGCTGTGGACCAAGCATTTGCTCTATTGCTTCTTTGTGCAATAAGAAAGTGTTGGAGTGGAGGATGAGTGCTAAACCTCTGACTGATGAACACAGAGCAGGCTGCGTTTCTCCGAGTACCCTCTGTTGGAAGGACACTCATTTACCAGATTGATGGGGCGCTTTATTGCCTGCCACCTCTCTTCCTTAGGCCCTCACCATCCCTTCATCTCCTCCCTCTCTCTTATACCTATTTCTCTTTTTATCTCCTCCTCCTTTTCTCTGCCTCACTCTCCTTTTGTCACGCACACAAACACCTACTGTAAATCCACTCTCTCCTCGCTCTGTCCGCACACACAGTCTTTTGCTGATTGCTTTGTGGAAGCACAATGAGACTCTCTCCTAACCTCTTTAACACCTCCACCACCTCACCAGTGTTCAGCCACTCATCTTGGTTTACGAATGGAACAACAAGCAAGAGACAACACACACACACACACACACACACACATATACACACAACTGCTATAGGCTATTTTGAGTGCACACTAGACACTACCCAATGTTCTCCAGAAGTTTTTTGTTGTTATATTTGTTGAAAGTCTCTTTACGTGTCTACGGTAATCGATAAATCAAGTGTTCTGATAATAAAAAGAAAGAAATCTGCTCTTGGGCCTGTAATAAGCTAGCCCAACTATTGCATTCCATCCACAGAGGAAAATCGAATGGTCCACCTGCCTGCCTGCCGAGTACACTTGTTGCACGTCACCAGAATATTCCACAAGGACTGGCTGCCACATTTTGAATTTCCACCTGATGATCGCGCCAATTTGTGCATTTGTGAGTCTTTCAGTGTGTCATTGTGGTCTGCATCCTCCTCTGGTTTCATTAAGGAATATCACTGTATATGTCTGTAATCTGTGTGCAGTGTAGCCTCATCGTCAGCAAGTGCCGTCTGATACATATATCTTATCTCAGTCTATATTGCTTTTAAATGGGCCGTTTTGCAAATGTGGTAATGTGCTACCATCCCCACCAACTCTCTCTCTTGGATTTAAGTGGTTTTGGAGGGAGTATTGAAGGATTATTTTTCGTTGTATGCTTAAAAAATCAAGTCCACACTTCGTTTTTTATGATCCTGCATACTGTAGTTTTTGCATTTAAACTCATGGTGGAATCAACATCATGGGGCATTTTTTGTTTTTTACCTCCTGCACAACAAATTTCTGTTCATGGTTTCACATTATTTACTAGCCACCATTATCTATTTTATATGCACCAAGAGACTGAAAAATATGAGATGCCAAAATTTATACTTTTTTGTTTTACCTTTAGAAATATTAATCCCATCTATACTGTTGCTATATTACAAGGTATTTCTAATTAAACAAACAAATCTATATAACATTTCAGAACCTAGACTTCTTTTTCTGTTAATCACTTTTTTTTTTTATCACTCGTATTAAATTATACGGTAATTTAGTCTGCTATTATAATTTTATTGATATTCTGTGTATTTTTAACTATTTAAAATATACAGAAACATCAGTAAAAGGAATAAAACAACATATTTACAGTAAACATTGCACCAGCGAAGGCAGGTAAAAAGACGTCTACAGTTTTAGGTGTTTTCTAGAGATTGAAATGCACGACGTGTGTTTGACCGCAAGACACACACATTGTGTTTCGACTGAATGCAAACAGTTTGTTGGTGTGGAAGAAAACTCCACAGTGCACATTAATCATTTAATCTCTATAATGTACGATAATAACTAGAATCCATATGACAATTTAACAAAGCCCAAAGTGATGTCTTTATGTACATGGCTTTTCTCTCGACTAAACCGTCTTGCGTTCTACATCTGTGAAGCTGTAAATAAATAATCTTAATGCTGAAATTAAAGTCCTTAAGCAGCTGTGATTAATTGTTTTACATTAACAATAAATCATGACTGTGTGCATATGGCTGTTTGTGTATCACTCAACTCTGTAGTCCCTCTCAGCTCTACTGAGCATTTAAAGGTATTTAAGCTCATTGTTTTGGTTTTATGGCCCCATACTTCACAATGACTGTTTATATTGAAAAGCTTTGATAAATCCACTGTATGCTGACTATCCAACATCAAGCAGCACACAGACAAAGATAACGACTATCTGCTGATGATAATTAGCGAAGAAGGAGTCAGATATTTCCCTCAGGAGTTGGTGGAGACCAAAAACAGAGGTAAAAAGATTGAATATTTAGCCTCTATTACATCAGGTGGACAGAAGTGCAATGCTAATATACCTGTGTGTCTGTGTGATTTGTAAACCGGCAATTGTTTGATCACCATATGAGCTTTATGTGGTAAATATTTCATAACAGTGTTGTGTTTAAAGCTTCTGCCACCAATGGCTAAAAAAACCAAGAACAAACAAACAAAAAAACAGAAAAAGAAACGGATCTGAGCAAATTTTCAATTACTGAAAATACCACTTTGGTCCAGTTATACTGCAAATATGCATACTTCTGTCCAGAGTCAAATCAAATTGAACAAAAAGAAAGGAAACAGTTATAAAGGCTGCAAACACACAAATGTGAATCTGTGGAAAACTGCATACTGATAGAGCTGCAAACATATTCTGAGAAGCCCAACACATGCATACAGATGTCACCGCAAGGGTCTTTTCTTTTTTCTTTTTTTTGTCAAGCATGACTTCTGCAGTCAGACAGCTCTCTGGAGCGATCTCACATGGCAAATCAAATCAGTGATCAGCTGGAAAACTGCTGCCTCATGCATAAGTAAAGACCACCCCCGGCCTGTGCATAGTACACACCTGATCTTATTCAAATATACACACCAACACCAAAGGCCTTATCTAAACAACTTGAAGCGCTCCTCGCGCACACACACACATATGCTAACTTATTCATATGAGAAAACATGCAAGAAGCAGACCATAAATTGCAGGTGACATATGGATTTTATCCCCCCGGAGAGGAGTGACGGGATGACGAACACATGGCTGCACAGACGTGGCCGTCAATGCCGCTGAGCTCATTGCCCCTCGTTGACCTGAGACGCGCCAAGGGCAATAAGTGATGAGTGAGTGTGTTTCTGACCCTGAAGAAACCCACCATAACGCAGCACCCATACACTATCATGCATTTTGCTCGTCTCCCCTTTCTCCGTCTTTCCATCTGCAATACTACACAGTCTGACTCACCAGCTGCTCTCACAGAACACAGCGACTGTATTCACACTGCCGAGATCGGACAATGCATTTTGTTTTCTTTTTTTTTTAAGTGTTTGATGTCAAAAAAGGTATGAAGTAGCAGATGTGAGCACTTTAAAAAAAAATCCAGGGCCCTTTCAAAAACCTTGGTGATTAAGTGAATTACCTGACACAAAACTAGTTCTAAATTAGAGCTTCTTCTCGGCCAGTGAATCTCGCCAGGATTGTACGTCGATGGATGCTGTTCCTGCAGAGGGACCATTAATAGTGTGGTGATCATCATCGATTTCCCCCAGGTAATCATCATTTGTCACATTTTAGACATCCGAGGGTTTAATGCGGCATCACAAATGGCTTTCTGATTAATAGGAACAATGCTCAGAGGAGGCAGCAACACAGAGGCCATTCTCATAAGATCTGTGGCGCTGTGCTTTTCCAGGACAACCTGTCTTTGTTGCCTGTCGGCGAATTCAAATATACAGCTGGTGTAAAGCAGCAGAGCATTGTGGCTTAGAGCAGAGATGCAAATTCAGACCGGACAGCAGAGCAACGGAAAATTACATATTTGGGATAACAATTGTGAGAGCACACACACATAAGTCCTCTGCAAACACTTTCTGCTTTCTTGCCTTCAGTGAGATGGTGTCTGAGGCTGTTCTGGTTTCCTTATATACAGTCTGCTGTGAAAACAAAGACCATGATTGGTTATCTAAAAGAATGTAAAAAAAAATGTTACAGGGTTGCCGTGTGTGCAAACAACTAGAGGCACTACTCCTGCTCCAACATGCACCTCAAAATGTTGAGTTACTTGATAATTATAACTGGCCTCACCACCTCCCACCTGAGGCCTGTACTGCAGATTTGTGGTTAGCGAGGTAACTTCAGGTTTAACTTTAGGTTTTCAGGACGGTGATAGTGATTCACTTCTCAATACAGTACATTGCCATGGTAACTTATGCTGCTCCGGGGCAGGTTATGTTACAGCTCAATAGATCAACAAGTATAAAAACACCAACCCTCTGACCAGTCAGTTCCTGAAAGATCCTGTGAAGCTCAGTGTTCAGGAGATGAGAGAAGAAAGTAAGAGTTTTTTTAGAGCTGCGAATGATTTCAAAGCCCAGTTCATTGTTCTGCGTGCTTTTGTATGGCAATATAATCCTAAAACAGAATCTGATTAAAACACTTCAACCTTACAGCCTACTTGTTGACCTTATAAGACTTGCAAAGCGTCTACTTATTGCTTTGAATTATGTTTTTATATTTGTTCTTTACTTGTTCCAACGTCGCCAAGGTTGCAGCTGAAAAAATGAAACGGAAATTGCTTCACAGGCCATGAATGCTGAATTCATCCTCCACACTTCACCACGGGAAGCTTTATTTTTATTACTTGACTTTTTTCTCTTTCATTTGTGTGAATAGCATACAGGGACTACGTCTGTAATTTTGTTGTACAATCTTGTGATGCATGATGATAATTTAACTGAATCTTGAATCTTTGAATGAGAAACTTACATCGAAGCAACTTATACACAATTGTGGTCAAATCTACTTGGGTTTCAATGATTTCTTTAACAGGATATATTGCTCTTTGTAAAATATGCCACTCTAGCGCCAGTAGACCTGTCAATACTTTCAAATGGCTATCTCATGCCAACATGGCCCCTTTTTCTGCAAACTTAGTTGATAACCTGCTTCATGCGACCATGTAGCTGGACCGCCATTGTTAGTTTTTGTGCAGCCAGATAGCAGAAAGATATCCTGAGTTTGTTGAACTTGCTTCAAAGTACAATCTCCTGTCTGGCAGCTAATTTCTGTTGATGTGTTTTGTGTTCCAGCCATTTTAGTTGAGCATAAGTTAACCCTTGTCTCTGGGTTGATACTACGACCAACTGTAAAGGATTCGTCTTGATTTACAATTACAATTCTTGGTCTGATTTCAAATCCTATTTATTTGCATTTTGAGATGTTTGTCACCCACAAGAACAGGATAATTATAGGCAATTTAAAGTAGCTGCAGTTTTGAACTTTTTCTGGCGCTTCCTTAGATGGAGCAGCAATAAGCCCCTCATTTTTTACCAGCAACTGTCGGCAGTTAAACAATCTGTATCCAAACTGAACCAACATGTTATTAGTTTTAAATTTAAGTTTGTCCATAAAACAAAGCCATATTTAGTTTACTTGGCATTTATGGTGATTCCTGAGTCACATGACTATTTAACGTCCTGTATGTAAGGAAACTGGAAATAGCTTCAGACTCCACCCTGATAAAGGCAAGACAGGCTGGAGTATTCGGTATATAAAGCGTGGTGTCATGGCAAAAAGCTGTCTGAAATGTTTGAGAGAGAAACTTTGCCTGACCAGAATCAAACTACATTCAGCTCAAATGATTCAAAAAGCTGTGCACTTTGTTCTACTCAGTTTATAAAGACTTTGAGGCGAGCTCAGAGACACTCCACTCCTCGCCAAAGGTCAGGACCCTGGACAGCTCCATCAACCCTGAACTCTCTGGCAATCAAGCTCAAGGAAAACCGCATCGGAGCTCATCATTAGCGAGCATGAGTTTCTAACCTTCACTGGAGCCTAAACTTCAGCTTATATGCAGCTTCATCTCGTGTCACATCTTTTCCAGCTGTATCTCATTTGTGCCTTTGGGTTGAGGGGTCAAAGGTTACGGTGTTTTTTTTTTCTCTTCATCGCACTTAGGCTGACACTGAGATCAGGAGAGAGCGGACTTCGCTTTAATCTCCTGGGATGAGTTTCATCCAACTTAAGGATTGGACTCACGTCATTACTTTATATAAACACAAGGCTTCCGCTGTGGTCGATAAATTCTCAACCAAAGTGCAAAAACAGCAGCGTGATCACAGTCAGCAGTTAGAGAAGTTTGTCCCCGCTGTGATTACAGGAAGTACATTATGTCCACCTAACAGCCCATTCTTTATTTAATAGATTCACTCATGAATAGTAATGCGTTTATTGATTTTGTTTGATTAAATAATAGATTCCCCCACAGCAGAGACACGTCACACAGACTCAGATCGGACGCATCTCTACATGACAGATTCTTGGATCAATGTTTTAGGTACATTATACGCTGTTTAAACTGTAATTTATCATTTACAGTGCTTTCTGAAGATTTAAGAGCAATGTCATGGCTCAGATTTCACCTTTAGTGTGATAATGAATCTATTTGTAAATGCTGAAAGCTTTTGGATAAATCAACACTTCCTGTATCAGTCGAACAAAGCTCCACTGTCTTTAAACATAGAAAAACAGAGAAAACTGTACAACAGACAGATGTGGACTGAAATAAAATCTGCTACTGGGCTGTTGTACTAGTTTACACTATAGTGTGCTGCTTAAAAAAAAAGTTTGACATTTTGGGATATGTGCTTTTTAATAACATCGAAACTGGAAGAAACAGCTAGACTGCTGTCCAAATGTAAAATAAAAAAAAACAGAAAGTGAGTACTTTAAGCAAATGTCTGAATTGAATTTGCACATGAGTGCTATTACATAAAAAGCTACACTGGACCCATTAATGCACAAATCTAACAATAATAGTAGAGCATCTGCATCCAAATTGGCTTAGATAATAATACAAAGCTGTTCTATTCTGGCAGAAACAGTCTTCAGTACTCCAAAAATAAAATAAAACTCACTTTGTTGCACAAAAACTGCCTTTTGTGAACAGTTCGTATCTGCTTGGTATAAATGTGCTACTTAATTGGACTTCAGTGCAGAATGTAATCAGATCCTATCAAGCTGTCTTTTAAAATAATAACTTTTTATGCAGCCAAGCTAAAGAAAATTGAACATACATATAAAATAGGAAAATTATTATAATTTGGTCCTTTAAAGGTTTGATATAGCAACACACAACACACAAAGCAGATGTTCTTTATGAACTACTACCGGAATCCTGTTGATGCCCCTGGCATTTTAATTAACGAGATTTATTGCCTGAGTTAAAGTCCAACATTTAGGATTTTTTCAGTCCTCATTCATGCTTTTAAAAAACAACTAAACAGCTGCTGGTTGCACATCATTTTACACAAGCCTCCTTTGCTCTCTGTTGTTTGAGAGCTTTGCAGATTTTTCATTTTAGTACCTACAGTTTTTAAACATGTTCAACCTGAAATTCATTTTGGCATTAATTATCAGGATCTTCTTCTCTCTCTCTCTCTTTTTTAAAACTTACTGAATTTATGAAGTGGTCAGATTTAGAAATGACAAACAGGTATATACACATTAAGTGCGATAAGTGTACCATCAAGTTGGTCCCAAATTTCAAATACCTCCTTTTCAACAGTTCGTCTGATGTGTGTAAAAAGCTGAACCAGGAACATTAGGAAAGCATTTTACATCTTTAATAGCACAAAACCAAACTGCACACAACAGACACAATAAGCAGTTTACTTTGAAAGCTATTCATGGTCTGCATAAATTGAGGGGATTAAACACAAACACATTAAACCCAGAGAGACCTCAGCAAACCTTCTGTCATTGTATATGTATGAATAGGCCCTCAAGGTGTCTACCAACCCTTCATGTCTTTTTTTTTTTTGCTGAGACATTTTGTCTGGTAGATGGTTGAATCAGTGACTTTCAAGGCAGGAGGAGGAATGGAAAAGGGAACAGAAAGCAGGCGTTGGAGAGAGAGAGGCAGTGTGACGGAGAGAAAAGGAGTTTGTGTGAAAGATTTAGAGGTTGGGATTGAAAATGCAAAAAGGCAAAAGAAGGCTTAGCTAAACCCAAAATCGTTTGGCTATTTTTCTGAATTGTTCTTTGAATTGATTTCAAAGAGAGAGAAAAAAACTTCACCAAAACTCCTTTGAATACATTATGTACACTACGGATATTTTAATCAGAATGGCTCAGGGGGACACACAATCAGTTCTTGATTTGACAGATATTTTTTTAATCGCCTCTAATTTCAAATCGTCAATTTGCAGAAGTACAGAAATTGAATTCCTAAAGTCCAAAATCGTATTAACTACTTTTACTAGATAGCATTCAGCTGCATCTCAGATATCTGCAACAACACACCGTTAAAACCAGGACTCGAACAGAGAAGCAACAACTCTAGGTAAGACTTTGTCAGTAAGATGGATCCAAACAAGGCAATGCCACAACAAAATTAGCATCAACAAGAAACAGTTGAAAGATCTTCAGTCAGGATGCAGTGGACGACATGAGAAAGATCAATTAAGCCATTCACAGAAAGTGAAAGAAAGAAAGCATCTCAACCAGCTAGAAGAAGCTCATGTGACCGTTGGTGCTTGTGAGCTCATCTGCTTGAATTCTAACCACATACTAAATACCAGCTTTTCATACTGTTCTCATAGATCAACAATAGTAGTTACAGTATATATGAGTTATTTAAAAGCAATGCACACATTTCAGTAGGAACTGATAACTGAGAAAACAAACTTTTGTTCTTTTTTTAATATGATCGGGCCCTTTTACCGTCTAGAGCTGCTGGAAATTGGTAGTGACACACACACACACACACACACGTAAAAAAAAAAAATCCATAACTTATACTAAAGATTACTTCAAGAAGCTTTTCAAATCTGATTAACCTCTTCAGTTCCAGTGAGTATAAGCTCCTACTGTGGGAATCTCAAAGTTTCTACCAAATCTCTCACTCTAAACCTCTGTGAAATGTGCCTGTAAAATTTAAATGTACAATCTGAAATAATACATTAGATGTAGGAAGTCCTAGGTCAGAATAGTTGACTTGTGTATTAAGGGCAGCTATTAAGCTACCCTTATAAGGGAAGCTATTAAGGGCAAAATAAAAGACAACTATCTACTAAGGGGTTTGAAGTAGATTTTTTAATGAATATCCATGTATATGCTTTGGAGGCTTATTACAATTTTTTTAGTTTCTCTCTTTCTTAGCTGTTGAAAGATTGAGATTAATAGTGACAGATGAGGTGATGATTTACTGATGTTAAATACAAAAATAAATGATAGCAAATTGATCACAACGGTATGCTGAATTTTGTCTTCTTGATCTGGAAAAGTTCTCCACAACATTTGAAATATACTATTTTTTATGGCTGACTGTGGTATGAACTTCTTCAGTCATAGCATTAACAGCACAAGTGGACAAATTAGCAAGTTTAACAAAAAATAGAGCAGAAACGCATCGGGCTGGTTCCATCTGAGCATGGCCTCAGTCAATCAAGAATCTATAAGCACAATTAAGTTCTACGATTTTCGTCTCATTTAGGACGCCTTAGGCCACATAATCAATGCTCCATGTTCAGGTCGTGTGATGGTCACACCGTCACATTGAGGGAGACTATAAATGAAAGCCAACTGAAACACTTTGTAGAAGCTTTGAAGCTGGTTCTGAACTGGACTCACTGAGCTGTTGGTTAAAGAGGTTTAGCTCAAGGGCACAAAAGGTGGAAAGTCCTGCTAATCACAAAATGCCAATGCAGTTTAAAGAAAAGGTGGCCATGCATGTTGGGAAAGGGATGTAGAAGAAAACACATCTGTGACCAAAGTCTGGGTGATATACCGTACTGAGCATAGAAATGCTGTGACATACAGATGTAATGATGACAACAGGAATAACATTAATTAATTACTCCATGTATAATAATATAAAGAACTCAGTTACTAGTCAGTAATGTAAACAATTTACCACATGTACCGGCTGCTATGTTTGTATTTTAAGAATGAACCAGACTTATTTTTGTTCTTTCTAGTTGGAAAGTCCTCCAATTATAAATCCAGTATTTACTTCAGGTCACAAACTTACAACAAAGACAAGGCAAGATGTCCTCGCTCATTTCCCAGCACTCTCGAGCACAATGTCTTCTCACTTCTCCAGTTTCACATGAATTATTCATAGCAGCAGAGATAAGGAATTATGTAAAAGAAGCAGCACATAAATCTCTGTGGTTAGGAATAGTTAATCAGAGTGTCCCAAGGGGAGGTGATAATGCCACGCAGTGCGCAGTTGAGACGGCTTCTCAAAGTTACTTTTCCGTCTTTGCGGCTCACTGTGGGTGTGTGTGTGGTCCAGGTGTGGTCATGTGAGTCAGCGAAGGGCTGATGTCTCACTGCCTCTTAGTTAAAGTTTCAAGCGAGAGCCAGTTGGTTCGTTAATGTGCAGCAGTGGGAGCTGATGAGAGAGATAATAACCAGTCAGGACAAAGACTGAAGCACCAATCTGGGTAATGACAAGCGAAGAGGGAAAAACACAAACGCTTTGGATCAGATCCACCAATTACTGTGTAATTATTTAAGTCGGATTGGGTGTCAGCAAAATACCTTTTGGGTACCTGCTGTGTATGTGAGTATGAGTAAGGACAGTGGACAGAAAGTAGGAATAAATGAACATTGTGTTGAAGAGGGAAATAGAAATATATTACATTTGAAGATTTTTTTGTTTAATGAATAAGTATTGAATAAGTACAGATTACAGTAGTATTACTGGACACAAGGCACGAACCACAAAAGTTATTTACCGAAAATAGGGAAAACACAATGTTAAAAATGTTACAATTCATTACTTCTAATAATAATAATGATAAAGTGATGATAACGATGATGTATAATTAGTAGTAGTGGTAATAGTATTACTATACCATTATACTATACTAGTATCTGTATAACAGCAATAATCGTAATACTATTTATTATTATTATTATTATTATTATTATTATTATTATTATTATTATTATTGGAGTAGTGCATACAATAAAATACATGCTGAATAGAACTTTTTTTTTTTTTTTTTTTTTAATATTTTTGTGAAGGAACTTAACATTGTGCTTTTAAGGTTACAACTATACCAAGTGTTTCTAAAAAAAAAAAAAACTGTGACTAAATGCTGGACAGTAAAGCGGTTCCATGTTAATTTCCTCGTCGTTGTACACTTACGATTATATTCAATTCCTTTGTTGACTAACTTTATGTGCCAAACGTTTGAAGTAGCTGTTGCAATAGGATCTATAGACTAAATCTGTCTTTTAATCAATCAGTATGTAATGGATCAATAAAACAGTACATTGTTTCCTGTAGTCCTTAACTCTCCCCAATAGGTTTCTCCTTGTGGATAACATATTTACATTTTAACTTGCAGGCTGTACGTGCTACTAAATCACTGAATACAGTTATGGTTGAATCTAATCTATCTTTTTGGACTGTTCCTGACATTCAAAGCCGAGTCCACGACGTGTAATTTCAAATCACATGTTACCCAAACCTATATACCCGTGTAGCTTTGGTTCACACATAAACACACCAGCTACACGTTGACCTCTATCATCCTACACTATATGCTTTGGGAAATATCTCTCTGCAGGAATGGGGTGGATTACGTTGACCTAGTGTGACACGGGTTACTGGAGCAAAGCGAGTGTCAAAATGTGACAAATCTTGCTGAGCCCTCAGTTCCCAAGTCTCTTTTGTCCATTCCCACCTCTGCACTAAAGAGGCACTCTGTCAGAGGAGGCAGTGCAGTGGTGGAGGACACGGCTGATTTAACAACAACATGGTGCTTTTCAGTCTGAAACAGCAAGGTGAAATTTGCCTTATCTTTCTTGTCTAACTGGGAAAATGAGTATATAGCCTATAAATACATGCTATAATGTTGGCGTATTACAGTGAGTGATACTGATGGTCACCATACTGATTTAACAGTTCATGAAGCTTGGTGGAAACTGGATGTCCGGCAACGCCCAGGGGAGCTTATGCACATCTCATCTCTCTCCCAGAGAGACGGAAACTGGTGCGAATAGAGATCTGCTCCGACACACTGGCCCTGATGTGTGAGGTCGTTGTGGGCACTGGTCTGTCAGGTCGCAGGCAGAGATCCTCCTCATTGGACTGGTGTTAATTATGGGGCCAAAGGCTTTGCCAGGACTATTTGTCATGATGAAAGCTCTGGCAGGCAGCAGGTACACTTTTTTTTATTTGGAAATGTATGATCCCCTACAAAGAGTGAAGGAATGAGAAACTTTTAAACTCCCCAAGGTGTGAAAACTTTTTTCCTCTGCATGTCAACCTCCACTGTATAAACTGTCCTGAACTCTGCTAATGTGCACACAACCATTAGATGAGCACGGCACTGAACTGTTGACATTCAGCAAGTTAACTTTTTGTGAAAGCAAACTATAGACTGAGAGCCATCTCCAGTTAGTTATCAATTATTCACAGGGCAGGCTTTTTCTTTATGTTGCCCAAAATAATGACAGTAAAAATATTTCTTGATAAAAGGGCTGAATCAGAATAGGGAGAGTACATCGTGGTGCGTGGCCTCAGACCATTATGGTTTTACTCTAAGTGCAAACAGTCTCTGAGTCATCTTGGGTTTTTTTTTTTTTAGACTTGCTGAAAATGAAACTGGACAGTTTTTACTGCTTTATCATTCCCCCGATGGGAAAATATACATCGTTCAGTGAGAAGAGGAGGCAATACAAAAGGGCCACAGTGTTCTCTTGTCCCGTCATCCTTCACTGGCCGATCATTTCTGACACACGATCCAAGTGGAGTAGTGAGTGGTGGATTAGGGTTGCGTTTTTTCTGGATCACCTGCGTCTACCCTGCATGTCCGTCACCTGCCTCCTGGTCCAGCCAGATGAGCAGCAAAGCCATCTTTCTGGATAATTAAAGCTGTGAGTGCAGACTGACACTGCAGTGAGAGGTGAATGCTCACAGAAGCAGAAGCCCTTCTGTATCCAGGTTTTTGCTATGATCTCTTACAGTCACACACATTTACTCAGAGAGCTCTGTTTTTCTTGCATGAAAATCAGAAAAAAAAACCTACATGTAATATGTTTTCTCATGTTGTGACATTTTATGCTGTGGGTCAACAATAACATTGCTTTTTTCATTGTACTATGCAGTAAATGTCATCATGGTAATTTGTAGGGTGAAATGTACAGAAAAAGCATCACCTTTAACCTCCTGGAGCTAGATGGCACCAACAAAACAGCAGGTATGATTACTATTCTAATTGGGGGCAGGACTATCAATTATGGGGTCCACCAGTGAAAGCCCGATGATATGCTGTGGTGTTCATGAGCAGAGTGAATCCTAACACCCAGCCTGTTTCCCTGTTTGTTTCATTAGGTTGCTGTGACATCAAAGAGCAGATGTTCAGGCTTCGACCACATCTTATTCTCCAAATACAACACAACAATCTACCTGAGAGCTGCACTCATTCTCACACACACTCGTTCTCTTTATCTCTGCTGCTGTGGCTGCATAAATGCTTCCTCATGCTCCCCTCCTCTTTCATCTCATTGTCTTTCTCCCACCCTCCCCTCACCGTGAGCACAACACGAAATGAAAAAAAAAAGAAGAAAAAAAAAGTGCTGACTGTGAAAGAGGTGACGCAGTAAACATAGCTGCTCTGAATATCTAAATTAAAAGTGGCCTCGTGTATCGTTTGAATTATTCATAACGGTAAACTGGATACAGCTGCTACTACGTGGCAAGTGAACATCTCTGAGTTAAAGTCTAATGGATGGCTCCATTTGAGTTGCTAAAGTGTTAAATTATAGTTAATGAACTATGGTCCCAGAAAACTATTTAGATGCATGGATGAAATCAGTTTTGCAAGTGCCTTCGAGGCAATAACACGGTACCGAACCGAATGAGATGCTTCCACAGCAGTAGCAATAAATGTGCAAACAAACAGCCTTACATAGTACACTTAAAGGACCGTACACTCAATATTCCTTAAACATGTATGCAAATAAAGGCTTTAGATTCAAAGTGCAATACCGATTAAACCAGCACAGGAGGATACAACTACACACACTATATACACAGTATATACAGCATATACTTGTGCATATATATAAACAGAAATCTATGTGTACAGTAAATGACAATTACTCAAAATTTAAATGAATTACATCATAACAGCCGTCACCTAACTAAATATCCAGGCATTAAAGTAAGCAATCACACATAATACTGTATATTAGAAAACAGTTTGTTATGTTCAAATTCACCAGAAATTTAATTGTTGGACAGTCTCTCTTGTGCATGAAATACATGTAACTCTTTTCTTCTAATGTAAAGACCCCCTTTGGTAAAAGTTTTGTAGTTGTTTTTTTTTTTTACCTTGTTCACATGCCCATGTGGTGTTTTCTATACGTTGCAGACATATGAGCAAAAAAAGCAGTCAGCAACGTGGCCGAGCACAACTGAGTGTGGTGCAGCATGGAGTCATCACACAGTGTTTGGAGTCGTAAGTGAGCTGGTGTGCTGAGTTGCAGCAAGCGGCAGAGGGGTGGGTGGAGAGGGACTTAATAGATCTGCAATTTTTCAAGGAGGCAACAGTGTAGTTAAATCTAAGATATTTTAGGGCATCAAGCAAATATCTTGATGGGAAAAATTTGTAAACATGTAACTTTGATACACAAACATTAATTTTAGGGGTTTAATCAAACAAGATAATTTTGAATTTTCTTTTTAATGCTGTGACTGATCAGATTTTGGTCTGAGAGCCTGAAATATCTCAAATACTAACTATCGAGACAGATTTCAAAAACCTAACCTAGAACTAATGAAAATCCCGTCAGCCTCAGATGTGCTTTATTGTCAGTGCTATACCAACACACAATACTAAAAATGGGGAACATTGTACCCGCCATGCATTAGCATGTTAGCATTGTCACTGTGAATGTGCTGCTGTTAGCACGTGATGCGCCTGAGCACAGCCTCACAGAGCCGTGAGCGTGGCTGTGGACTCCAGTTACATAATGTGGCAGAACACATCAACATTGTCTTGTGTTTAGAATATGTACGGGCTAAGTACACTGAGAAATACAAAAATGCCATGTTAATTCTGTTTCAACAGCCTCTGATAAATGCAAATAACAGCCAGCTATGACAGCCTGCCTTTTTTTTTTTTTTTTTTAAATTTAACTGTACTGCGACTAATGTAGACAAATAGACACAATCACCTATGGCATGATGTCAAACAGCGCAAATTAAAAGCTTTTAAGTGCTTCCTCTTGCTTATTAGCATAAGTACTGACTGGCAGGGACTGCGGCGGCTCTTTAGAACACAGAGATAACCTCCTGGAATGACAAGCCTTGAACTTCACCTCTCGAAGGGATATGAGAGAGACAGAGGGAGTGATCTCAGCTGTCGTCTGAAACAGGGCACCTGGTGCAGGCCGTTGTTCTATCAACCCCTCCCACTGAGCCTTTAAATCTCATCCTCTTCACGAGAGTCACGTCTTCACTTAGATAATGAATTATGGATCCCAGCCAGGATGATATTCAATATTAGATGAACTGCATATCTTCATTTGGTGACAGTGCCACCGCCGCCATAAGGGACAATCCCTTCTCAGCAGCGTGAACCCAGATAGAGAGGAAAAGCTCATTACTATCAATATTCATGATGGGGACTTATGCTGTGTATGTGTGTGTTGTGTGAGTGCATGCATGCTTGTGTTGCATTCATGTTGTGTAAATACCATAAACGCGTGTGTCTGTGTGTGTGTGTGTACTGTTTGTATATGTGAGAACAGAAGATTTGCTCAACTCTGAAGCAGGCACGTTAATCCTGCATGGTCTTTCTAAATGGGGAGAGGAAGATAGAAGTCACTACAGTCGCTACAGAATGCACCCGGCTGTTGTTCCTTCTGCCTGAATACACATGAGTGGCTAGACTGATCTTTCCTCTGCTCTCTCTGTGCTGAAAAAGACTAAGGTGCTGAACACAAACATGTATAGTACATTTATGAGAACATGGGCCAGCAGTCTGTCAGCAGGTTCAGTGGAGCGTTAGCAAACACAGGGAAAAACACAGCGACGAGTGGCCTTTTACGGCTCAGCCCCGCACCGTTATTCAGTAGATATTAGTCCCACTTCATAGAAATATAGATATTTTATTGGTTTCTAATTTTTTTCTCTATATTTAGACATTAATACGCTGTCCGGAAATAGCCTGGCATTTTAAAGATTAACACTGTGTGGCAGGATGCTTCTTAACTTGAGCTGCATGAGATTAAGTATCCCCAAATCTTAAAAAATCGTTGTACATAGAAGAGGAAAGTAAAGCCCACATTACAAAGAAAAACAGTTAAAAGGGCACACCACCAAAGTCAATGTTGCGAGGAGAACTCTGTCTGTTAAGCTAAGCTGATAATTTGGAAAGAATATTTAACAATAATACAAAAATATTCATGAAATAAACAAGTCACGCAAAGGAAAAGTCAATCAAAAGGGTCACACCGAGGAACTCTTTATAATAAGGTAATACAGTGTGCCTTTTCTTTTTGTGGTTTTTCTTATAAATAAACTAAAGACATACTAAAATTAAATTCCCTGATGTCTTCTTCCACAAATCCATCAGAATGTTCACATTCCTTTTTTTGTATGTGCAAAACTTGTTGGTGAGGATCAATCATAAAACCACGTAAAAGTCATTGTCCAAATCCTTTAATCAAAACATGTATCTGATATATTGTATTTGTTTCAGATGTGAATTGCAAACCAAAGCTTCTTGAGGTGAGATATATATATATATTTTTTTTTTTAGGTTTCTGGTAGAATTTTGTAAAATCAGAAAAAAAGGACCCCCGTGATGGTGCAATAATGATGTCATCAGGGTTATAGCAGTTTGAAGTCATTACATCACGTCTGGCCTTCTGTTACGAGAAGCAATTTGGCATTCAGTATTTCTTGCACTGGTCTTTCTGTTATAAAAAAAAAAGAGAAAAAAAATTGAGCTTTCCTGGGGTTTACTGTCCATATTAAACCTATTTCTACTGAAGCTGCTGCTATTAGAGACGGAAACCGTGCTGATTTTAACCAACTTCTGAAAGAAAAATGGAGCTCACACAAGGCTCATGTGAGATTTTACAACTATCGCCGTGCAACCACTTACATCATCATAACCTGGTTTCAATTCAAATCCAACTTTTTAGTCTCTGCTCTCTTAACTCTTTGACACTGTTCCCTCCTCTTTACCCTGCTGCTTTCACAGACATGTCACAGCTAATTGTGAACCCTCGACCTATTTTATAATGTTCAGCCTGCAGAGGCCTGGGGCTCATAATGCTGTTAAAAAAAAAAAACAATACGCTGTATAAACAAAGTCGTCCTCTAAACATACAAAATAAGCCCCACAACTTAGTGCTGAAAAAGTGTCTGTCCCATGACTTCATTTTTAGCTTTATTAAAAATGTGATTCTGAAGGAAATGTTGTTTCTTCTGGAACATGGAAATTCTGGTTTCACTTTGTCTCTCTGTAAATAAAAGATTTGTGGAGTGGAAGATGTCGGCATTTACCACAGTTGCATTATGGGAGATGTTTGACCTATATTAGGGGCTAAGAGCCGGCATATGCTACATTTGTTTTGACCTTTAATGTATTTCAATTTGTCACTTTTGAATTCCCCAGATTTAGGGGAGTGCTGGATTAGTCCTTAAGCAACAAACTGTCTTCCACTGTCTGTTTTGCAAAACAAGCGGCAGTATAAAAAAAAAACCCAAAAACCCAGCAAATCCCAATAAAGGGCAACAACTGAATGTGCCATATGCTGCCTGCCAGAGAATGGAGTCATTCAATGCATATGCTCGAATGGCAACTACATACTTCACAGAAACAATGCAATGTCACATGAAGCAGCCTGTAAAACCAAGATAATAATTGTCTTTACCGCAACGCACTGGAGAGAAACTTTGATGCTACGATCGTCTCCCTTGTGGCTATGGTTGAATTTCAAAACAACACATCACACAGTGCTCTCCGCTTAAGACAAAATGAGATGTTTTAAAAAGCACATGGTGTACATGTGTAAACTCCAGGCCTCATTTTGGATTCAGTTAGGAGGATAATTATCCTAGCTTGCAATTGCATTCTCTTGCAGTTCTCATGACTACGGTTTTTGGATCAAACAAAGCAAAATTTGCATCTACCTTGGATCTCCTATGGATGTGGTGTATTGACTCTCAAGCTAAAGCTGCACTGACAGCTCTCTGTGGCAGTTTATTAAAGTGCATTATGTATAAGAGCACTTACACCCACTTTCTCTCTCTCTCTCACACACACACACACACACACACCCACACACACACACACACATTTCCATACAGGTTTTCATGCACAGACCCGGTATATTCTAGTCCAAACTGACACAAGTGCCTCCAAACTCACACACAAACAATGAAGCACAATGCATAAAGCCCTTTTAAGTGACAAAGCATCGTCCTTGGATGCCCAGGCGCTTTGCCGCAATGTATTTGAGCAGACCTCCTTGCTGTCATGCTGCAGTAGTGCGGTCTACTCATTATCATGTGTCATGTGACAGCATCTCTGAATCATTTGGCCCTGGGAGTTGAACCAAAAGGGGAAAAAACTCACAGCCGCTGCTAAACCCAGATGACAGGAAAAGCGAGGACTAACAATGTCCTTGTCCCTCCATGGATTACATAAGAAACTCCATCGATGTCAATCATGCACTAATAGGCAATGTCCTCCAGAGACTTTATCTCTGTAGGAAAATAGGTAGCCAGTAAAACAATGCATAACATTTGTTTGGCAGATGCAAGCATGCATGTCTGTGTGTGTGTGTGTGTGTGTGTGCGTGTGCAATAAATTAGAATTTAGCTATCCAAACTCTGTCAGCACCAAAGTGACAGTTTAGTCATCTTTTTGGGGCACAACAGATCCTTTAAACTGATGTGCCAAACTAAGCCCGGGATAAATCTCAGCACCGTTCAGCTATTGTGGAGTTGGTGTTGTTTGTCAGCAGTTAAGGAGAGAAAGTAGCAAGCAGAGGTGTTTCAAGGATAATGTGAACAACATTTGGGGAAAAAAAACAACTTAATTTAAAGGTGAAAATCTTTCAGTTGCTTTATCAATGTGCCCAAGGTTCTCTTTTGGTGCTGTGGCAGTGTGCAGGTTGTTTTTTTCTACATAATAGAATTATGCACCTCGGTTACACTCACCAGATAGCAAACTTGAGCACCAACTTTTTTTTGATTTTTACACGAAAATCAAAGTTTATATAAAAAGGCAATCACTAAACTTCTAAACTAAACTTTCACCTTTATTGACAGCATGAAACCATCATTTATTTATATATTTTTTAAAAACCACTGAAAACACTAGAAATGCTTGAGCATGCTTAACATTCACGTTTGTGAACAAGATGGAGGAAAGGGGAGTACAGATGTTGGAAATGAGGTTAGTGGGAGCAAGAGGAATGGGAAGTCTGACTCATGCTTACTATGTAAATATGCTATCCAGATAAATATCAGCAATCTTTCTCCAGAATCACAGACTCCCCCTTTAATACATATAGGATTTTATAGGGATGCATGATGCCCTGTTCATAATACAGCACAACAACATCCCACTTGCTATATATCCAGCAAATAACAATATGTATTCTGATTTCTTAGTGCAAAATGTTAACATCAGATTCATTATAACAACATTAAAACAAAATATCTAGTAGTTTCTTTTTTATATAGTTCAAGCCAAACAAATATTAACATGTGACAATCTGATACTATACTCAAGGGGAAAATGCAGGATAATTATGGGTAATAAAGGCTTCCCTCTAGAGCAAAAAAATCTGCACAGGATGAATAGATTGTAGCAACTTCCACAGTCGCTAGAGAGGCCGAGGATGGGTTCTGTCTAATTGTATGACGCGCTGTCGCTTCCTAAATAATGCACAAAAGTCCGATATGTTTTCTCTTTTTATTCAACATAACTGCTGATGATTCTCAGGCATTACAGAGTATGTTAAACTTGTCAAAAATTAAAGATACTTAAGCGTAAATAACTCAAGCGTGGCGGTCAACAAAAATTACAGCTACCCAGCCCTCCTCTCTCTGGCAAAACGACCGCATGACTGACTGTCAGCCCTTTTGACAGATCCACCTGTCACCAACTACACCCACGTGACCCATGCTCCACATCACCATGACAACCAAATAAACAAACTATTAACCCAGTGATAAATACTCAAATCAACAATATTTGTGGCTCTTACATAGAATAAGTAAAGGTGCTACATGTGATTCACAAGTCTCAGTAGACCTCAACTGAATGCATTACGATGCAAAAATGTGCGTTCATTTTCATAAAATATGGCCCCTACATGTTTAACATTTTTCCGAATAAAATGTGTTCGTTCTCGTGCATCGTGAAAAGGCACTCTGGGAAATGAAATCGGTAATTGCAGTGGAAGTTAATAAAATTAGTGTTAGGAGGAGGATAGACAAAAAAGAAAAAAAGAAAAAAAAGATTATTGTCAGTATGATGAATATTACTGAAAGAGACCGTAAGGGTCTAATTTTCTTTATTACTCAAAACTCAAAAAAAAAAAGGACCAACGCACATCAAGGCAATTCTTAGCCATCTGGTCTGTGTATCTTCAATTATCTCAGCTATCTTAAAGAGGGTCTGGATGATGTCAATGACAGCAGACGTCTTGAGAGAGAGAGAGAGAGAAGGAGAGAGAGATAGAGAGCCAGAGAGAAGCTGAACATGACAGTGGAGGACATGACCGCAGACTGCAAACAGCTTAGTAATATCAAGACGCTACACAGGCATCATGCTGATCAGTTACGTCATGAACAGGAATATATGGTGACAACTCAGCAACCCCATGGCACTGCAGGTGGTTGAAGGAAACGTAAAAATACTGTGATTTGTTAATAAAACTTTCAGCATATATTCTTTGTTTTTGAACAGAAAATCTACAGAGAATCACAACAGAACTTTCTCTAAAAATTGCCTCTAGTGTGGCAGGATGAACCAGTCAGAGCAGAAAAAGACGTGTTTGTGAAATGGCAACGCTCTACGACATTGCAGCACGTTTCTCAGCCTCACCTGTGGCGGCTGATGCTGGAGGACATTTACGGCTTGCGAAACAAGCCTTAATGATTTCCTGCAGGCATGCCATGTGTGCTCTGCTTGGGAGAAACCTCGGCATGCAGCAAGTGCCGGAGGAATCACTACTACTGTACAGCAGGTGCATTGATGATTGAACCGAGTATGATCCGTACACTTGGAGGAGCAGAGCACAATCGATTGCCTCTAATGTTGTCAGGGAAACCAGCGGCAGCTCTCTAAAGGCTTTCAAATGTGTTGTCAACCTCCGAGATAGTTTATATGTTTGTCATTTTGGTAGTGTGTGTGGGGTTGTTTCTTTTTTTTGTTTGTTTTATGAATGTGTGACAGAAAGAAACAAAAGAGAAACTAAAACAGAGTAGATGAGGTTATGCTGGATTTTTTTTAAATTATAAATGAATGAAATTATTAATTAAACCCTGTGTGCATTCAAGGGTGTGTTTCTCTTGTTTTTACTTCATTTCACTTTGGCCATCACTGTGCAGGAGGATGTGTGGGCAGAGACTGACGCTAAAAGGCTGTTTTCACTTTCAGCCGCTGAAGGGATTTAAAATGCAGGAAATTGTGATATCAAAACTAGTGTGTAAACTAATTAAGGACTCATTTGCAACTTATACTAAGTGTGATGAGAAAAACTATTTACAGGCACAGAAAAGCGATGTCCTACGGTCAGGCCATTAAATTCTGCTTGTTATTGTAGATTGCATGGACAGGTGACAAAGTCGGTTTTGTCATTTAGTTTGTACGACTTGCTGTATTTATATATCATCTAAGAGAACTTTGGGTGGAAGCACATGAGACTTTCCATCAATGCAAACTAAATTAATCAAAGCAGCTGTCGAAAACCTAACACAAGAATCAACCTGGATTCCAATTATTCTGATAAAATGGTTCCAGGTCCTTCTTGTGTTTCATGTTTTGTTCAAGTGTTTTCAATTCAAAGTTTTTTGATGCAAGAATTCAGTAGGATTGTTGAAATATTAAAGCTCAGACTTGTATTTACTTCAAACAAACTCCAGTATGATATGATAGGGTTTGTGCCTGATGCGAAAGCTATCTTTTCTTCACATTAAAGATGAACAGTAATGTGTCACTAGAGATCCAGGGCAGTGTGTTCTTATTAATATCTGATATGCTCCTATTTTCCAACTCATATTGGCTGATTGCTAAAGTCAATACTGATACAACCCACTGGCAGGTGCTGACATGACACGCAACACTGTTTGAATGTACACACGCAATAGACAAAATACAAAAACTTACCATATGAGCAAAACATGACAAATTTCTTTTTATGTAACATCGTAGATTTTTACTTCAGGCGATTGGCTGAGATTCAATTTGAAGGCCTTTATTGCCCAATAAAGATGTGTTCCAGTATCACTGTGCATCTCTCGTCACATCAGTGCATTCATTATAAATCCTAACAGACTGAAAGTTTTCTGTTGTTGTGTGCAGGTGAGACAGAATTCGTACAACACAAATGATTCAGGCTGGTAGTGAGTGACCAGGAAAGTGTGCAAGAGAGCACCGATCAGCTGTCTATAAGCTAGTTAAACTGCATCTCATACTTTTTGATGAGAAAATTATGTAAATAATGCTGCTCAAATAACTTCTCTATTAAACAAGCTGTAAAGGTTTTCACTGTCGCTGGGTTTTTGTTGTCTGAAATTGGCCACAAAGACCATCGTCTTGCAAAAATGCCAATATTTATTGAGATCAAATTAACATAAATATGATTTCTCTATCAATAATCCATCCATTCTCTAAACCATTGCCAGTCTACTGCTGTGTTTAATGAAGGAGAGGAGTGCCATTATTTTATTTCTTAATTGTTCATAACGATTCCCCTGATGATACTAATAGCAGCACGGAATTTATATTAATCAAAATGAAGAAAGGTGTCATCCATTATGACTGTACGTCTCTTTCATGTGTTTTCGATAGTTTTTGGACGACAAAAGGACAGAGACATACGTGACATCAGGCTGTCGTTACAAAGACACTGGTTACCAGGATAAATTCATCATTTAGTTTGGTCACTGCACTGTAACTACGAATAAAAGAATGGAAGCCTTATTCTTGTGCAATTTACAGTAACATTTAAATGTCCATCTGTTTTCAGAATAACCCAGTGTGATGATGTTTCAAAGGCTGTGGTTCTATGTATACATCAGCTGGTCCTTCATTTTGGTCATGCATGAAATATGAAAGGGATTAACATTAGAGACCCGCAAGACGAATTACTCTCTCTATACTCTCTTCTAATCTGGTCCCTCTTTTGACAGGACAACGTCATTTGTCAGTGGCTTTCAAAATCCTTAGAAATCACTGTAAACCATTTTATGACACACTAGGTTTAGGTTATGTTGGGTTCAGGCACAAAAACAACTTGTTCAGGTTTATCTAAAGGTAGTGCTTTTTTGGGTTAAAATTGTTACTTTGTTTAGGAACTTCACTGTCAACGCTGGAACAACAATCACCAAACCAGTTTGACTGAAATGGGAAAGGAGCAGCAGCTTTGAATGTTACAGTCTAAGTATATAAGTTGTGTTTTACCATCCATCCACCCAGACCTCCTCCCTCTGCAAATGTTGTGGCTCTATAATAACGTCAACCTTCTTCCTTTTTGTGTCACTTAACTGTAAACATATGTTTTTTCTGGGAGATTTTCTAAAACGACCAATGGTGTCGTCTTTTTTGAGGGCACAGTCTCAACAGCACAGATTGTTATATTTGCTCCTTGACATCTATGGGACTGTGCTTACAGGGTGGACTCTTGCACCACTTGGTCACTCTACTACCACTCTCACTGTCTGTCCTTGAACTGACGAGAAACCTTCTCTGATCAGATGCTTGCCGAAGGGCTTCTGGAGGACAACACACAGGAGACATCTCCAAACATCTTATTGATCTGACAGCGACATCAAGCCCGAAGTCTGAACCACCACATCCATGACCACAGGACACATGGAAGCTACAGGCAGCAACAGACGTGATAAATAGAGAAGAATTCATTTCCTTGGGGTGCAATCCTCTTAAACCGGTCTATTTTCAACAGTAACATTTATGAAACCTTGGTCAATATCTCCGACAAAGTGTAGACGGGTTTACACCATTAAAGCCCTGATAGCGCATCACATAAATCTCACTCACGGTAGCGAGGTGGTCAAAAGAAGCTTGATAAATGAAGAGATATGAACGACCTCTAAAATGCTTTAAGTTTATTGTATCAGCGTGAGGTTGTGTGTGCGTGAGAGGGTATCCATTTCAGGTGAGGCGGGCCGCGGAGTATCAGCTGCAACCATGCACTTCTCATTACTCTGGTCAGCCTGCTGTGAGCACTCCATCACACACAGCCATCAAGCTGCTGTCAGGCCAGCTGCACCAAAACACACACTCACACACACACACATATACACACACATAGAAGCAGCGTCTGGTAACACAGCTTATCACCAGGCCGAGAGCTGCTGTCAGGACTGAGATCAGCTGCATCAGTGCTCCTCACATACGTCACGGGAGGAAATCTTAAGCACTAAACTGATGCATAGTCGCTGCACTTCCTCTCGTTCCCCTCACTGGTTTGCTGTCTGCAAAGCTGAGTTATAGCTTTGAGAAGCAAATGTAAACACCGATTGGACAGTGACTGATGCTGGAGTCAATACAAAGCATCTGTGCATCATAGCCAGTGCTGGAAATATTGCAGGGAAAAATTCATCACGAGGACTATCGCTGGTATGTTTACATTAATTAATCTGCTGACTGGGACGTACAGATTCAGAGAATATATTCTGGAAAACAGGCAAAAATACAAACCCCTGTGGTGATGCTCCTTTGTTTTGTGATATTACAATTAATAACCGCATTGATTCATCTCGTTTAATATATTTTCTAGACTTGTTTCTAGAAAATCCACAAATCAAAAAAGGCAGCATTAGAATAGAGATAAATGATGGTAAACATTTTTGCTAAATGTGCTTATAGACCTACAAAGAACTAACACCCGACTGTGAATGGTAAATGGTGGGCACTTATGTGGCACTTTTCTACCTTAACGGTACTCAAAGCGCTTTAAAATGTTTCTCATTCGCCCATTTACTCACACACTAATGGTGACGGCGCTGTCATGCATCGGGAACAACTTTTGGTTCAGTGTCTTGCCAAAGGACGCTTAAGCACATGGAGGGGCCGGGGATCAAACCGTCAACCATGCTATTAGTAGACAGCCCACTACACTCCGAGCCACAGCCTCCCTGTGAAGCTCCCCTCAGCTCTGCAGGTGTATGCCGTCCTTCAGCTTATTGTCTTGATTTCAGTGTGTGCAATATTATGGTTTTTGTACACTCTCAATGCAATCACATCAGCGTCATTTCTAGCTGCAGGAGGCAGCTGTTTTGAGCCAAATAAAACCCTACTGTACTACTCTCTCTGCCCAAAGGAGCATTTAGCAGCTGAAGATACTATACTGCCAGCAGTTAGTGGACACTGAAAACAGCTGAAGGGAGAGCAAACACTGGATTTTTATTCATTGGGTAGCCAGAAACACAACTCCAAATAAATGCCGGATGTGCAAATAAATTGTTCACTATATCAACTTCATGAGGTGATAATATTATATGATGTTTAGTTGTTGTTTTTCTTTCACAAATGACCAAAAAAATCAGTTATAATAAGAAAAAAAAAAAAAAAAAAAAGTATTTACAATATAATTTACATTCAACAACAACAAACAAACTGTAAGCAATATATTTTAACTTGTGTGCTTTTAAAGTTAAAGTGAGTGTAGTCTATGAATGAAGTTTCACCTGCGTCAGAGGTCAGATTATATCAACACATACTGTTAAAAAGAAACATATTTCTTGGCATTACAGGGTGTAGTGTACGTAAACAGGGAAAATAATGTCTTGCCTGAATGATTAAAATGTGTCAAGGTAACTGACAAACTTCTTTCTTCACAAGGGCAAATCTAAAGCAAGAGCCAACTGGAGGAATTCAATTAGTATAGTCCTTTTTATAGGATTTGGCACTGTTGTCTAACTTTAAGACCGCACAAGGCCACTTTTGGCCTTTCATGAGCTTAAAGTGAGATTTGAAATTGAGGGGATTACATATTGAAGAATAATGAGAAATCATTTTTATTGCCCCTAATACCAACAATCAACGAAACAGAAATAGCTGCGTGTGCAAATCTCAAAGTGGCATTGGCTTAAACCAATAATCTGACAGCCATTGTTAGTGCATTTATTCCACATTTGGGGCTTCGTCCATGTTTACAGCCCTCTCATACAGACTATAGAGAACAGGCCAATCTCTGCTTCTAGTGGCTGAATGTGCTTCTGTTTGATTATTGATTTATGTCCTTTAATGAATGTTTTCTGAAGAAGAATAAACATCTAAAAACATGCATTTAAATTTTTAAACTAAATAAGCATAAGTGGGAAGGTATCTATTCAGTTAAACTACCTAGTGTTGATGAAAAAGTATACAAAAGAACTGAGTACATCCCTGTGTAATATCACTTTGCTCTATTTGTCTTTTGTTATCAATTACACTGTATTTATTAAAGATGGCTGCTCACACAAGCTAGTCTGTTGACCCTTTATACCACAAAGACTACAGATGTTTGTCCCTTGTGCTTATATGGCTCATCACATATGTATTAAGATGAAGTCAAACGTTTACATACATCATAGCCAAATGCATTTAAACTCAGTTTTTCACATTTCCTTACATTCCCTTACATTCACTCTCTTAGGTCAGTTAGGATCACTACTTTATTTTAGGAATGTGAAATGTCAGAATAATAGCAGAGAAAATGATTTATGTCAGCTTTCATTTCCTTCATCACATTCCCAGTGGGTAAGAAGTATGCTCCTTAGAAGTATGCCTGGGGTTATTGTCCACTTGGAAGACCCATTTGCGACTGAGCTTTAACTTTCTTTCCTTTCTTGTGATGCCGTCTATTTCTTGCCGTATCTTCACAAAGTCCTTTGCTGTTGTTCTGGGAGTGATTTATACCTTTTGCACCATCTTTGGCTGATTTTTTAGGAGACAGAACACATCTCTTTCATGAGCAGAATGATGGCTGCACGGTCCCACGGTGCTTATACTTGCATACCATTTTTTCTGTAGATACCTTCAGTCGATTGGAAATTGCTCCCAAGGATTTTTCTGAGGTTTTGCAATTTTCCCATGATACAAATAGGCGGCACAGTGAGACAGTGTTTAGCACTGTTGCCTCACAGCTAGAAGGTCCAGAGCTCGGATCACAGCCTGGGTTGGGTCTTTCTATGTGTGGACTTTGCAGCGTGGGTTCTCTGGCTTCCTCCCACAGGCCAAAACATCCATCCATCCATTATCTATACACCACTTAATCCTCACAAGGGTCGCGTGGGGTTGGAGCCTATCCCAGGTGACTTAGGGTGGAGGCAAGGGACACCCTGGACAGGTCACCAGTCTATCACAGGGCAAAACAGGCATATACTAAACTTCCGACTTCTGCTGTACGTACAGTATTTACGTATGTACTGGGTTTAAATTGTGTGTGTTTAATTTTGCCTTTAACTGAAACCATTTTCCTGAACTTGTGTGAAACATTCACACTTTACAGACTAAAAAAAAGTGTTTCAGTGATTCAGTAACTTGAGTCTAGCGGTGAGGAATATTTCCTGACACCACCACTACCTGTTTTTCACATCAAAAAACATGTTGTGAGTCAGGTAGTTGGTAAGCTGGTTTGTTATGGGAATAATGATTCAGGAAGACTTTATATTCACCTACATTCTGCAGCGGTTTCAGCTGATCAGCAGATTTGCTTGAACCAGACGATGATACATTAACTGATAAGCGACTGGTTAAAAAATACGAGGAATTTATCTGTTGTTGTGGCTGATAAGATGAAGGGGGGCTACTTAGTTATGCTGTTCTGACAGCAAATTAATGACGCAGGAAGAAACAGCTGAACATAAAGAACATTTTCCTATAAGATTGAACTGAACAGAGCTATAATTTTACAGTCTTTTGAAACTATGGAGTTGCTTTACAAGGTGACTTTTGGCTATTTTATTTAAATAACAACTGAAAGTTTTACTAATGGCATGACAGAGAAGTTGCCCTTTGTCCCTTCACAGTGTCACTGATTGTCTCGGTCAGCTGGGATCATGTACCGCCAAGAGCAGAGCAGCCGTATGTTAGGAGGAAAAAATAATAATATTCACTATTAGCATACCAAACACCAAGCACATAAATAATGCAAAAGTTACAGTTTCTCTGTTCAAGGATACATCACTCAGAACCAGGGATCAGCATTTTGGGTGCCAGAGTGCCCCGAGAAGTCTTTGATAGTGAAATGCTGAATGCAAATCCCGACCACATGTTGAGCTGCGGGGACGGCCTTGATCTCAGAACAAAGCGGGCTCAATCAACAGAGGACGTGTCCAATGAAAACCCGGACAGAACGGACCATGGTCAGTATTGGAGAGTTGATATACTTTTGCTTTTTTTTTTTTAACAGTGTAGCCTAAATAAATAAACGACTGAAAAGAGTAAAACCAAGGTGTTAAGATACAGATACAGCTGACAATAATAACAGTGATAAAACTTTATAATTTTATTTTTTCAGAATTACAACCATAGTTAATTAAGCTAACGTTTAATGGCTTTCAAGACATAATGGGTGGGGTGATCTTTAGACAGGATAGCTTTACTGCCCTGATTTATACTTTTTTTTATTTTTTTTACAAATCAAAGCCACATTTTATTGTTGTAAAGGTTTGTCTCATCTGATGCCTACCTGAGGAAACGAATCTTGGGTTTTAAAATATGGGCCTGTTGCAAGATTTATTCACTGTTATCCTCAAAGCTTATGCAGAGGATAACCATGTAGTTACAAGTTTTGCCCTTGGGTTATCCACATGAGTCTCTTTGTCGGATTTTTGAGTTTCTAACAGACTCGTATTTAACTCCAGAATCCTGGGTCTTAAATATGTGCTTGGTTGTAGATAAGCATGAAAAAGATTGCCCCAGACCTCACCAACTGATGATGTATGTAGATATTCAAACCAAGAAAGGGCAATGCTCTTGTACTGCAGTGTAGAGCTGGTTAATACTAGTATTACAGTATTACTAGTACGTACAACGAGAAAAAATGGACCCGAGCTGCCTTGTGTTTTATTGTAATGCAACCCTGCTTGGCTGCTTAGCTTAAATGCTAAGTACATTTCACTTACATTTCACTTTGTGTTTTAGTTTCTAGGCTGAACTCAGATTAATGACATCCAGTGCAACTTCCAAACCTTAGGGAAAGTCATGAACAGGGCTTTTTGAACCTAAAAAATAATGTAGTTGATTAACAATAAGCTACCTCTCAGAAAATAATGCTCCATTACTGTAAGCTAATTAGCCAGGTATGCTAATGTCTGCTCACATTAGAGCAAATAAACACACTGTTTACTCAATTCCTTACACTTTTACTTCTGTGTTTTTGGTTTCAAAAGCTACCAAAGGATACAATTGTAAAGTATTTATATTACAGCACCATGTAAACCTTCTGAACGCAAAGAGAAATCCAAAACCTGACAAGCTGCTATGACTGGACAATCACTGATTTGGTTTAGCTATTGTTCAAGAGACTGATGGGCGACTTTCACCGCCATGTTTATCTTCATCAGCACCAGGAATGGCAACATCATTTAAATCAACGCATGACTGTCAACAATATAAACAGAAATTAATCACTAAAACCACCAGCAACCTCCTGCCCGTACCACAGCCACCATTAGTTTAGCTGACATTTCCTCTGCGGTGTACCGCTCACCTGTTCGGCTGAGCTCGCTGTGCCTTTAGGCTTCACATCGTGACAAATGAGCCTGTGCTGCCCTGTTTACCCTCAGGAGCCGCTAACACCACTAATTTCAAACCCAGGCCTTTCTAATTTTTAAATACATTTTCCATCAGGTGTTTGCTTTTCCCCACTTCCTCTTCCCGCTACCAGCAGCGAAAGGACAGAGGGTTACTTCTTTCATTTATTAAAAACTACATTAATTAACACTGAACGGAGAAGGAGAGGAGGAAGGTCTAAGGCAAACTGAAATTTGAGATGAAGCAGAGTCTCAATGCGACAGACTCTCTGCCAGGATCGCAAGAGAAACAAGGAACAGACAGTAACAAGGGCAGAGACAAGGAGAAGGAGGATTTGGGGATAGAAAACTGCCAGAAGAGTGAAAAATAAAAGTAGGTAAACAGAAATGTGTGGGAGTACCATAGACAAAGTGTACAGGATGAATGAGAGACTGTAAGTGATGAGGTGAGGCTGCTGCTCGACAGACCTGTCACAGTTTGATATATGGGCCTCTTATCTAGTGGGAGCAAATGCATTATCAAAAACACCGAGACAACGTGTCAATATGTCTCACTGTGAGCACATGAAGAACAAAAGTGGTCTGTGTCAGTGTCTCCGAGTCATGCCTGGAAAAACTCTCACTCCTGCAGCGTGCGTTACATGGAGCCGGTGTGGGAGGGAGGGGGAACCATGACGACTGAAATGCAATGTCTTAAAGTTAGATTTAGACTACACGCAGCAGGGCCCCGGTGCAATCACAGCACAACAAAGCTGCGCATTGTCTACCAATTTATGTGATATTACATCAATGAACCTCAAAGTGCAGCTCTAATAATATCAAGCTTTATCTGCGGCTTCTCGTGGCGTTTTTGAAGCACTGCAGTACGCGCGTAGATGAGCCGATGCTGTAAAGGCTAAAAACAGAATATTGCATAATCAGGTGACTTTGCAAAAGCAGTGCGGTTTCATCTTATTGTCACACTGATTGAATGAAGGCCAGGAGTGATGACAGAGCAGCAGGGAGTGAGAGGAGAGTTTATCCTCTGGCCTTGAGGTGGGACAAAGGACAATGGCTCAGAGTGCACAGAGAAAGAATATATAAACATCTTTCTGCTCAGGTCTTTTCCACGCGTATACAATCATCCCTTCCTTTCATTCACTGCCAGTATAAACCTCACTTTGCTTTAATGCTTTGAACACTGGGACAAAGAAAAGAAAGAACTTGAAAGCCCATCGAGCTGAGGCTGAGGTCTCAGTGAGGTTCACAACTGAAGCTCAGCATCCTGTCAGTGTGTGTGGTTTTTTTTGGGTTTTTTTGTTGTTGTTTTTTTTTTACAGTAAACTACGACAAATACGCTTAGTCAAGAGTTTGATTAAATGAGACAAAAAGATTGTCTTCTTGAACTACATCTTGCCTGACAAGTTTTTGGTACAAAGTCAAGTCTCAAGTTCTTTGGGGGAAGGTGCATTTCTAGTCACTGCAGATCTTTCAGGTCTCTGAATTGCACTGCATTTGACTTTTTTTCTACTTTTTTTTTACAAAGCTACAGTTCCAACAATTCATAGGCCTAGTGATTAAGCACTCGAGTGGAGACTTTGCATTTTTATTTCTGGAATTTTAAACTTTGACAGTCAGTTTGACATTTTGGAATTGTATTTCTTCATTTTCCTTGCAAATAAGTCCATGGGAGGATTGAAACCACTCTCACTCTGTGCAGTAACATACTGGAAACGGGTGAAAGAGCTTGTCTGGTTCTGTCTAAGTTAAAAAAAACAAAACATTTTTACACGTTGGTTTTTGTACAGTTCAAATAAACAAGACATAACATAATAATTTGTGAAATTTCGAGGTGATAACAGGCAGAATATGCTATCTTTGGACAGAACTAGGCCAGCTGTTTCCAGTCTTTGTGCTAAACAAAGCTAACTAGCTGCTGGCTGTGGCTTCCAATTTACCGAACAGACATTGGAGCGGAATGAAGGTTCTCGTATGAATCTCAGGAAAGTGTGTATATCACAAAATATCCAACTATTTCTTTAAATTTAAACAAGTAAATTTCTAGTCCTCAAGTGCACGTTGATACATTTTAAAACACATAACTTTTGCATTTATAGTCAACGCCACCTTTGGTCGCCGTTTGGTTTAATCAGTCACTATCTTTCCCTGATTTGTCACACGTATATCACCTGACTCTTAAAGATTAAAAAATACATCAGCCTTACTATCATTAGTTACCTCAAATACAGATATTACTGACCCTGTTTTCTATGCTAACAGCTGTCTTACAGTTAAATGCCGTATCTTTATCATGCAACAACTGCCTACATGTGCAGATGGCAAGATTTTAATCAAACAATTCGAATGATATGTATTTTAAAACATCTTAGTATGGAAGGAGATTATTTTGGAAATAACTTCGAAATGCTCATCTGGATGAAGGCTATAATTTTAAAAGAAAAGTGTGTTAGTGTGGACGTGGCCTCAAATCTCAGGTTCACAGCTGTGGATCAGCATCTTTCCTTGTCGCATGTGTTAGAATAAGAGGACACAAGTTGTTTAGGGGACCGATGTGCACTGCCCCTTCATCCTAGTTTAATGACATGTCAGCCACTTTCCACATTTCTATTGTGTTACTGCCTAAACTACTCTGGTACCTTCACACAATGTGGTTTTCTCTTGCACTGAGCTAAGATTTCTGATTTTCTCAGCTTATTTGTTTTTTCTTTGCCGGTTTGTTTTTCTATGTGCTCCAGAAGACTCCTTTTCACACTTTTCCCTGGTCCAATCGCTTAGCCTGACTCACAAACATCCGTTTTGTGTCATGAGAGGTATTGGATATCATAGGTGACATCATTGTTTTTCTCAATGTCAGTTATGTCCTTGGACCGTACTGTACATCACCACCTGTGATGCTTCTAAGAAACGCGGCAGAGCTACAGCCAGAACTGTCGGAGTAAACAAACAAATACGCTCGGCTGTCAATTACTTTAAGGCAAGACTGGCTGAACCTTTTCCAACTAAAATCATATCAGAAATGCTTCAAAAATAGGACAAATAGACTGAATTCTGTGCAAAAGATTTGAGCTTTTTAGAGGTTTAGATTCTTATTCATAATGTAATACCCCCTGATGGGTCCCAAATTCAGTCTGCAGCATGATAACAAGCCGAAAGATACAGCAAGAGTCATGAAGAACTATTGAATAGAAGAAAAGAGCCCTGATCAAAACACCATGGAGTCATTCTGGGAGAAGACACTGAGACAGACTAAATCCAAAGAACTGATAATTAACGTTTGCACAGCATCACGGGTTAACTCCTGGAACTGCATACTTGGTATTGGATGCATGCATTACAGCCTAAATACAGCGAATTTGTAAATTGAATCAGTGTGACTAAACAACTGCCTTTTCAGCCTCACAAGCATTGGAATTGTTTTTAAATGTCCCCTCACTTGTCTCCATTTACTCGAACGTAGGCTTTGTGTTTGCATTTAGCAGTGACAATGTTAACGGCCTCCTATATGCTCTGCGTTCATTATGTATACATCCAAATGAAACAAGATTTCCTGTGCTGCACATTCAAACACACACACACATCCTCTCTGATTGAATCATGACATTCAGCTTCTGACGCTCGCCCACATTTCAGTCATCCTTGGGAGGAGACAGAGCTGGCAGCCTCACATCGGCCATCCAGGGACAATGCGGCAGGCAGGCAGCTCTACTACAGTAGTGGCATGGCAGGTTCAGCTGAAGGAGAGGCACTGACACCCATACTAATGAGACTTCGCAGCGCAGTGACCAAGATCCTGCGTATGCAGGAGGATCCGGCAGAAACAATCACACAGCTAACACGGAGCATATTGCTTAAAACAGACCGGCCTCTCTCTAGCATTTAGAGGAGAAACAAAAAAAAGTTGCTGTCTTCTCTTTCCATTTCATTCCCCTCAACCTTTGAAACATTTTGACAAATCTATTGCACACTAAGCATTCAGAACAGCTACTGACAAAGACCACACATCGATCTTCTTACTGCAGGAACAGAAACCACTGTTGTAAGTTAGTTTAAGAATATGCTGCAGACTAAGTACAGGCTGTGTGTTCGAGTGTTCAGATACAAATTACAGAAATGTAATTATTGACTAATAAAATTCACTGAATATATTTTACAAAAACGAACCAAATTTGATACAGAGAGAGAGAGAGAAAAGGATTGTTGTTGCCTCTGCACTCCAGCAGCCAAGACATAAACATCACAGCCACCTTTCATTTAGTGCCATCAGTTATCAGAGGCACTGCAAGTCTTTATACAATTGCCAAAGCTGCAACAGCATCCATACATTTTATTAGGCGTGCTGACAAGAAGGAAAAGACAGTTCCAAAGACGGTGCCCACAAACTGACTTAATGCCCCTAAAACAAGCATACTATATATTTACTACGGCTACAATGTATTGATTACATCTTCATTAGGAACACATTATTCCCAACTTACTGTTTGTAGTAATTAACTGTCTGTCCACACCTTTTTGTGTAACATTTTTCAGCGAAAAAGTAATTAATATCTTGCAGTCGAATGAAATCAGGGACAAGCACAGACATTTCAGGTTGCTGCTGCTCTAAGTTACTCCATTATTGCAGATATAGTTTCTCATAAACAAGTTTAAGCAGTTTAATATGATTTTTTTGTCTTGAGCTTAAAACTGCCATCTATCAGGTTGATTGCAAAAAAAAAAAAAAAAAAAAGCTATGGCGATCACACTGTTTAAACATGGCCACACCGGTCTTTCATTTTTTAAACCAAAAAAGTGAAAACTACCATATTCAAACTTTAAACATAAACTCTCTGCATTCAGATAATTATGAGATGATATTGTATATATCATGTATAGTAAGAATTTAAAGGTCAATTATGCAAATATGAGTAATCTGAAATTTTCATGCTCCTCTTCCACAGAATCCATCTCTCTCTTTATCACATTGTTACAGACGAGGCCCTATTATAGTAACTCTCACAATCAGCCATTTCCACCCTCATATGAACCTGTCTGATGTGTCAGCTGACGCTCAGCATGCTCTCAATCACTCTCTGGTCTGGAACCTCATCTTAAATTGAATTATTAAAAACAGAATTAAGAACACTATCGTCTAGAGCATTTTATATTCAAAATTGCTTGGGCGCGTACCACCTATTTCACATATAATATATAATACTAGTTACCCTTGATATATACTTTTCCGGTTCAACAGTTGGAATCAACAACATTTTAATTCTGATCATCTGTCTAAATGGTTAACTTTCCTCTCTCACTGCAAAAAATGCACGAAGACAAGTGAACACTTTAATGCTGAATTTTTAACAGCTGTGATGCTGACAGTGGCTTGACTCAGTGGTTCTTGTTGAAGCCCAGGAGTTAGATGACATATGTAGTTTTGTATGATAGTTTTTGCATGTATAACACATAACAATAACAAAATGTCTTACTGGATTTCTTAAACGTATTTTCTGACATTAGCATTCTATGTTTTACAGCAGCCATTGGAAGTACTGTAGTAAAGTTCCTGAACTGGAACTTTCAAGGTTAGCCCCCTGTATGAAAGCTCTCAGTTTAACATTATGTTAAAGATTAAATTCCATCGCAATACTGTGCACAGACATAATCATTTTACTGATTGAAGTATTTGTTTTCAGTTAGTGGCTTGCTTCCATCTTTAAAAAATGCTTATGGGAAAGTAGACCTACTGTACATTTTAAAAAATCAAGTTTTCTCTCTTGCTACTATGCATGTATGTTGTTTTTATAGGCTAGAAGACATATTGTAAGTAAAATAAGCAGTCAGCACCATAGCTGAGCAATTCTACCTTGAAACTACTGATGACATGGATTCAAATCTATGGGGTTTCATAGGTTACAAACCTGAGGAACCAATCCTGCCAGTTTGCAGGGCAGGACTTTGTGTATCATTATTCTTCTCCAGAATCATTACAGTGTCTTAGCAGAGTCACAGGTGAGCTGGTGTGCTCAAGAAGCTGTGGGTGAGGAGAGGTAGGTGGAGAGAGAGGTGGAGACTTCATAGATCTGCATATTCTAAAAAAGCACGTGTAGAGATACATCTGAGCCATTTTTAGGCTGGTATGGATTATTTTAATGAATAAAAAAATCCTATAGATATCTAACCGTGACACACAGAGATTATTTTTTAAGGGGTTAAATCAACAATCAGAGAGGGACTTCAAATGAATTATGCAGGAAACAGTTGTTTGGCACACAATCATAACGCCAGTTGTCTGACTCCAGCTCTGCAAAGTTGTGCTCCATTTAGCTTCCTCCCTCAGCTCTGTCTTTCTCTGTTGAAGTCTCCTCCTTTTGGAAGCCAGTTTTTTTTATTCAGTGTTCTATATGTTAGGCAGTTTGCTAGCCAACTAGGATTGGCTCGTTTGATAACACTTTATGAGGCAATTCATGGCGACATGATACAAACGTGACAAGCTGTGTATTGATTGGAAGCATATGGCCCTCACACACCGTCAGCAATGCTATTTTTTATTGACTCATGCCGATCAAAAAGTAACACAAATTTTATTAATATGAAAGGCTAGTTTAGTCTAACTTTTGCAATTATACGCAACTGGTATTTATGCAGCCACATCTGCAAAAATTAAACAAGAGCTGAATCAAAAAAAAAAAAGAAAAAATTTGCATGACATCCACAAAAAAGACAAGTGCAAAACACTAGAACAAGGTGGTATTAATTGTGAATATATGCTTCTGTGTGCTATACCATTAAAAATAAAAGAGTGGAGGAAAGCATGGCGATGTGAAGTGAAGCTGAGGTAAAAGTGACCTTTGGGAGCCCTTGCAATTCACCGGAATAAATTCATTAGCACACCAAACAGATTATAGAGTGAGATTGCCTTCTGATGACAAACAGATGTTCTCTATGCAGGTGGCGAGACTAATATTAGTTCTGTCATTAGTCAGCTGCTAATGCTCAACTGTGTGTTTCTGTAACTGTAAGCTACAGAAACGTGTAGCATTCAAGAGGAGGTCTGGGACAGTTTCTTTATGCAGGACCTACAGCATATTCATGCGTCCAGACAGCATCCCTTTGGGAATGGCTGCGAACGGCAATATGTCTCCGAGTCATCCAGAATTTGCCCTCCAGCCTCCTGCGAGGTTCAGGAGCACCTTCCTGCCCCATTACCTGTCAGTCTCCAGGAACAGCTGCCTTCCTCCTGCTGTGAATTATGCAATAGTGGTGTGTACAATGAAGGCGCACTGCCTGTAGAAACACAAACAAGGATGTATACCCTCAGTAGGGTGAGGATGGAGGCTGGGCAGGAGTCTGTTCCTGCTGTTTTACAGTTAGCGCGACAGGAATTTACAACAGACAGCTCAGGGTGACCTGCTCATCGACTGACGCGCCACGCACAAGGATGACAATGAGACCGGAGGTTAAGTCACGTCGAAGAAATCTAAGCCATACAGACAGGCTGCTGCGGCGACGATGAGGTTTAGGTACACACAAACACAAGACAGCAGAGGAATTGCAGAAGTCAGTTCTTCGCCTGAGTTGCTAATCCTGCCGCAGTGACAGAGCAAGACGAGTTTCTGTATTACATCACACATCTTCTCTCCAAATCCAGTGAAAACACGCAGCACTGCTGCCCGTTAGACCACATTAATGACTTAGTTTCTAGATCGTAGTTTGTTAGGCCCTGTTTTTATTTTGTATATACTTTCTTCTACTGTATACAACATATGAGCAGATGGCCATGACATGATGAATATGTAGCGTTATTGTGACAACATCTCACGTAACTATGTGCTAACAATTATTCATGTGACTTTGAGTGCTTCTTAAACACAACATACTCCACTTTGTGCAATGAGTGTGAATGCACATGAATGCACAATGAATAATATATAGATACGAAGCTGAAGCACAGAAATGATGGCAGCTGTTATATGCACTAATGGTCTTGTTAAGTTTAATAGTGTGAAGATGTGACCACATTGTCATGCAAATCCCTTGCAATGTGAGTCCCTAAGATAAAACAGAGAGCACTAGATATTGTATCAACTTACTTTAGGAGGATTTAAACCTCCAGGATTAAGAAAGGATAAAACAGTTTTCTGTGTGTATAGGTTTGGTAAAGGGCAAAATTAGAACTCAGTGTATAAGTGGAAGCTAATACACTAACAGAATTCAGGCCAATAGACTGTGCACACTGAGGACCAAATCTCTTATAAAGAAAAAAAATATAGCAGCACACCTTGTGTCATGTGGTAAACTGTTCTATTTAGCTCCAAGGTTATAGTGAGGGTGAGCGATCATGAGAGTTTGTGTTCAGCAGTCCTGGGAGACGTGTTGCATCTATCTGTGAAAAGGGAGACAGGCTTCAAATTGCCTCACCGCTGAGGATGACACAGTGCACTATCACTCCTTCTAGCTACAGTCAAAGTTTGTGTGAGTGTGTGTCGGTGTGGGATGAGGGGATGCGGGTGTGTAATGTCACAAGGTTGAATGTTGTTCTTGACTCTTGGCGGCCCTGACAGTGAAGGGGCTGTGTGGGTGCGTTTGAGAGTCTCTCCTGACCAAACATGGTTGCAAGTTTTCTAAAGTAGCAAACAAGACACAAGGGCAGCAAAACGCACAGGAAAGTTAAACGTAAGCGCATGAAAACCAATTAGCAATAAACCACTGAATTTTACACATGAGTTAACAAGGAATTACCAATTTGCAAGAGAGACTTAAAGCTGAATACATTATGCTTCTATTAAAATGATGATCAAAAACACATTTCCGAATTATTTTGATCATCATTAAAGTAATAAACTTACAATTACACTTGCTCTACAGCCTCCACTAGCTTTTTCTCCATGATTTTTGTTTAATTACTGTACACACATTAAATTATTTTCAGCTGCAACGGACAGTTTTTTTTGTTTTTTTTAAATCAAAAAAGCTCTGATGAATCCACTGTAAACAGGTCAGACATACAGGTGGCTAAGAGTTAATCAACAAAAGTACACAAAATCCAGACTGGTTGCTATGGAAGTGTAAAAACAGATGTTTCAAATCTATGAAGAATCATGATCAACTAAATAGCTCAGTTAGTTGTATGAACTCAGCTCCATGTGAAACACAATGTGCAAACAGTCTTTGGTTATCAGAGTCTTGCATCCCCATCATCCAACCGCGACTTGCGTGTGGAGCAAAAACATAGAATTTCCCTCATTAAAAAAACATTGTCACTGAACATAATCCAGGCGGGAGCACCGTTACACTGAAAACGTTTTTGGCGAAACAAATGAGGCTGCAACCTAATTTCCAGCTGACATCATTGTCACATGTTGTATTGTTGATGGCTTTGCACTTTAAGTTATGATATCCCTGCAGTTTTCTCATTTTTTCCGTTATCTCAAGCCATGGCAGTGACTTAACGCTGTTATGCAAGATCTTGACACCGTGCGCATGCAGGATTAAGCCAAAGTGAAGCCGTGGTGTGATTTCCCAGTCTCCAAATTGAGCTTAGTTTAATCTGCAGTTCACAAAAAGCTACAGTATTCCTTCCTGAAATCCTTCACTTAAATGAGCGTGTGTGTGTGTGTATGTCAGTCAAAGTGCACACATTAGTCGGTTTATGTGGACAGTAAATGCAACGTGCAGTGATGTAAGGTTTTCTGTCAGTTGTTGAGTTTGATGCTGCCTCTGCACACTCTTTGGAGGACAGTTGCACATTGTGTGCAGCTTCCACTTTCACGTGTGAGTGTTTTTTGGTAAATAATTTAATGCGACTAGAATACTGACTGTCAGGTTACTGCTGTTGCAGTAGAGCCATATTAACATATTAAAGGTCTGTATCATCCTTGAGAAAGAAAAGATTATTTAAAATTATAAGCCTAATAAACGGAGGGGAGCATTTTTAACACAGGAAGACCTAGTTGGTGTTTTTGTTGTTGTTTTGTTCTTGTTAATGTGGGAGGAAACGGCTAATCACAAAGACGTGAAGAAATCTTGCAGTCCAGATGCTATGTTTGGAAGGCCATATGTCCAGTTTAGGGAAAAAAAATGTTATCACAAGTTTATCATTTACTACCACTAAAATACAGATACTCTGACGTCTTTAATAATTCTTTAAACAGCCATTTATTTTTCAGTAAAGATTTGTTTTTATGAGCAGCACAAGCATGCAGTAATTATAGAGGTTATGATGTGCTCAATGTACAATTAATGCATTTTAATAATATGATCTTTTCTTAATTTTAACCAAGCTGTCTAAACCAAACCATAATTGCTTGATGGATCCACAGACATGTGATCGACTACAGTTTTATCTCATTGATCACATCCTGACTGCTGACCCTCTCTTTTCGTCATACATTTCACAGAGCGCTGAGCCCATTTCTCACATCACAATAAAAGCACTCAGCTTGCAAACAGAGGCTGACCACGTTCGTTTATCTGAGGCGTATCTACAAAACAAACAGCAAAGGACAACAATCGTTTTTGGCTTTCTTTCATCAATGGATCATTTTTAATTTTTTGCAAGGGAACAATGAAACAGAGGAGACGGCCACAGTGAGCTGTTAGAAAAGCTGCATGCGACAATCTGCACACCTCCGACTGGTTTTACTGTGTCCAGCTGTTGTGTGGAAAACAACTCACACTGTGTCCATGCAAAGCAGTAAAAAATCCTGAGACCTGAAATTATTATTGACTGGCTTCTATATTAAAACAATGTATGTTTAGGTTAGTGTCTTGCCTATCCCAGACGTGTATTCCCCAAAACTTACTAATGAAATGATCCTGAAGAAATGCTCTCTCATCTTGCCTGTACTACTGTGTATGTACAGCAAAATGACAATAAACTTGATTTGATTTGATTTGATGTTTGTTTGGTTGTGCTGTAAACACATGCACAAGCAGCTCTTCTGCTGATCGACAAGCATGTGTTTGCTGTAACCAAGACGAAGGATCTTAAAGAATACAACTTATAAACAAACACTGCTGCAGAATAGGTGATAGGGTTGATAATAAAATTAACTGCCCGATCTTTACAGAAGAAAGGCCGCCTTTGTTACAACTGCTAAACATCAAGCAAAATAGCTGATGCAGTTTGGCTTTGGTTGTGTGTTTTCAGCTGAAAAATCTCACAGAATAAATTAGAGTCCAATGAAGTATCCGTTTTGGCTTAATCGTTATGTAAAAAAAAAAAAAATGCAGCCATCATTCTTGGTCAGATGTGTTAATTATCTTCACTGATGCTTGAACCCTGATACTGTTATCTATGCATGAAATAATGTGGAGCCATGCATGTCAAAAGGTGAAAACAATCTTCTGGTGTGGGGACTGAGAAGCGGTGATGGCAACAGCCGCGATAACAGGAGATGCTGCGTCCATATGGTGCTCAGGGCTGCAACACAGGCACGCACCTGGGGTCAGGTCCTAGTTTGAGTGAATGTAATCGGTGGCAGGAGCCAGAAGGCAGACATCCTATTGTGTTAATCTTTGGAGGTCTCAGATCTGCTCTCTGACTTCCTATCAAGCCTACTGTCTGTCCACGCTGACTCTCGCGCAGTGAAGCGACGCATGAAAATCGCAGCTAAAACGACCAATCACCAATGAGCAGTAAACACTGCTAATGACAGAATTATCAGTTTAACTTGGCGGTAAAGAATCTAAATCTTGCTGCCGGCAGTTTGAGGTAGGAGTAGATCTTTCCCTGCATAATGCAACGAGAAATAAACAAACCGTGCTTTAATTTTTCCTTTCATTTAGTCTGCAGGCTTGTGTTTGTTTACCACAATGTTCCCACATACTTGTCCAACAACACATTACAGTCAATATGAGAGCATTTCTTTGTTATCCTGCTGTTCCCTGGAATATGTATGTGAAATTACGCATTTGGTTTGGACCTGCTGGAGGGAAGCAGGTTTCCAAAAGGCAAAATCTGTTTTGAACACCAGTTTTTTTAATGTTTACACAGAAGTAATTAAAGCCAACTTATGATTCAAGGGCAGTGGATATTACAATGAAACCCTGTGAGCTGTGTCCCTGTCCAAAAAAGTATTTTTACATACACACAACCACCCACAGACACAATCACCAAGAACTGCCCCAGAAATTCAAGAGAAGGTTGAAGGAATTCTCTTTGTAGTCGCAAAACAAAATATCCTTGAGCTTTGAGTCTCACCCTGCATTATTTCTGCTGCATCCTCTGTATTGGTTCTTCTTTTACACAGCAAATATCTCTCAATCACGACTCTTGTCCATACCAATTATCTTTTCGTTGCATTTGATTGTAAACTACAAACAGAAAAAGATAAGCCAAATCGTCAGCAATTGTTTACTCAAACCCAATTTCAATGCTTAATATCCCAAGAAAACAGTTTTTCTTTGGGTGCTGAATGAAAAAATGCGGACTGCAATGAAAACACTGATATGAACAAACAGCTGTTGCTGGGATCTTCTCCACACTGGACACATGAGACGTAATTAATCACCAGGGGACACAGACTCATTAATTGCTGTGTGCTGATTAATCGTCCCTAGTGAGGAACATTCAACATGCAAATTTGTGTCAGAGGATCCTTTCAGCGACGCAGCCCAGGCAGGGACTTATTGTAAAATGACACATGCAGGGAGATAACAAGACGCTTGACAGGGGCCTACTGTAAAACAGCTGTTTCTATTTTGAGCTCTTATACAAGAAATGGAAAATGTGAGATGTTGCAAACTTGGATTTGATGAAGGCAGATAGAGAGTTGAAATGTGCAGAGGAGCAAGAGTTCTTTGGTGTGACGTAACAGACTGTTTATCATTTAATTTGCTTTGTCCTTG
>NW_007578054.1:372898-411774 GCF_000690725.1 Stegastes partitus | reverse complement strand
ACAGTGACCTGATGGCAGTAAAGGTCACTGACTCAGCAGCACAGAAGAGCATCAATGGAGGCCGACTTTAATCACCTCCAGCTGCTTCATCAGCTCCTGCATGAGATGGACTGAGAGCCGAATTACCAAGGTCATAAAATCTCTCTGTTGAGGATGTATAGAATGAGATGAGCTGCTCTCCTCAGAGATGAGATCACACCATTTTTGCTCTCAATTTGAGTCGTCTTTCTCCACAAATTTGAGACAGCAATGATGATGAGACAATAGCTGAACAGATGGAGCACTAAGACACTTCACCGATGATAAGGAGGAAGTGTACACACGGCTGAGTTCAGAGCGCCATTCTTCTGCTTGAACTGAAGTTACACTGGTGCCTTGTTGCTATGGTAAATAAAGAAGAACAACAGCTTTGAAATACTGTATGTGAACTGTTTTCTCTTGGTCAAATTTAGTCTAACAGGCAGGAGACACTCTGGGCCTCATGGAAGCATATCTTTATACTCTCATCCTAAACCTCTTTTCATTTTTTTTCTGTCCCGTGAGGATTATTGGTACTTCAGTCAGATTCAGCCAAATCTATTCCATCTATCAGTTTCATCATTAGGATAACTGACGCCCTAAAATTGACAAAAACAACTTCATGTTCCGATTGTGAGCACTTTATATTCAGACGACAATGAAGCAAATTTAGCAGCATAAAGTGACAGTATTAATCAGAAAATGATATTATGGCTGTGAGTAACATGTCATCAGAGCAGGACTACGCTGCGACAGAAGGAATGAGGAAACTCATAATTTGTAGGTTGCTGTCCAAAATAGGCCAATTAAAGCTATGGATTCCCTTTTTATTGACCTCAGTATTGTTTTTGCATGTCGATGTTTTTGTCTTTTCAGTAGTTCACTTTGTGTCATTTTTGCTTTAAGACGTATTTTATCTGGTCTGGGAATGACCTTATGGACAAAATAAAGGCTGCACCTCCCTATACAGGATCTAGTTTGTTTTTAGTTCACATGTTGCCTCAGAAGTGGCCTGCATTTTCAATGCTTCTTTTATGTGACATTTAGTAGGGAAAAAGCTTTTTAAAAAAAGAAAAAAAAAAGAGATATTTTTGATGTAATGGACATGAATGAAAATGTTTCTGCAGAGGAGGAAGAAGGACGTGTCATTGAGCTGATAAAGTAAATGTCTTCCACCAGCTTTGCATCCAAGACTATGACTATGTACTTTTTTCCCCTTTCTTTTTTTCACACATTTCTTTTTTTTAAACCTCTCTGTAACATGACAGCCATGATGATGAGCATATTAATGCTGATGCATTAAGTTTCTTATAGTTGTGTAGTTTCTTGCAGTGTATTTCTGTATTTTAACCCCCTCGGCTGCTTTCCACCAGAAAACACGCACAAATTTAGTCTGTAACACAGAGCTGCCATAATTAGTGGGAACAACTGATGACGTTAACGCTGAAAATGTGCACGTCAATATTTTTTAAACATGCACGTTTTTTTTGTTGTTTTTGTTACAGTTCGTGTTTTTCTTCACTATCATTTGTTAATTGCTGCATCATGAGTCATTTTTATCTCCAGTTATTGGTAAACTCTACAGTTTTAAACTGTGGTAGTGGCAGCAAAGTCCATCTCACTATAGTGTAAAAGTTTCCAAAGTAAAGAATAATAGTACTTTAAATTATCACACATGTAAAAAAAGAAAAAAAAAGGCTCTATGTACATAGTGTGTCTGTCTCTAAGTGTAGCCCTGCAATAGACTGGCAACCTGTCCAGGGTGTCCCCTGCCTTCACCCTGAGTCAGCTGGGATAGGCTCCAGTGCCCCCGCGGCCCTAGTGAGGATTAAGCGGTTATAGATAATGGGTGGATGGATGTACACAGTGCAGTTTTGATGGCATACCACAGTAGCACAATGCAGTGCATGAGCAAAGAAGAGGGAGGCATTTTACATCTGTTTGTTTCTCTCCTGCTCTCCGTGCTCACATCTGCTGAGTTTTCATGCAGCCAGATTCCAAATAAAGCTCCTCTTGTTTACAGATTTTTCTGTTTTTGTTGTCAGACAATGGAACAAATCTGAAATAGTGACTGCACTGTGGCTCATTAAAAACACATATTAACCTGCAGTCACTTCCGAGCTGCTGCTCTGCACCACTAAAATACTAATCTCATAATGGCAACTTGGTCTGACTATCTCACCGTGGCCATGGGTTAAAAACAACGGCTGTGCAGTGAATTTGGCTTCACTGCTCTGTGTTTGTCAAACATCCAGAGCGTGTTGTACTTTATTTAATATACTGAACAAACTTTTTTCATTTTATTAAGGGATTTAATATTCTCTTTTTATTTATGTTTAACAATTTCTAGCTTACAGCTTAAGTTTGGTCATTGCAGTGCTGTGTTTTACATTAACATGCAATTCGTCAGAATAAATTAAATTAAATGTTCCTTTTGTTTTTGTTGAGAACAATTAATTGTATGGATTAGAAAATATTACACATATGAGATTGTTTGACAGAAAAAATGTTAGTCAGTAGCAGCCTTTAAGTAAGAGCTTCCCAGCCATGAGGCCAAAATGAACAACCCTGGGCTCTATGGATAAGAGACACTTGGGAGAATTATGAAATGTAATACGTCTCCTCATCTTTATCACCAGGCCAGGGTGAGAATTGAAAAACTCCATCAAACTAACAACAGCTAATTACAGAGTGAACAACAGCCTTCCAGCAATGAGTCAGTGACACTGATGCTATTTAACCTTAAAAATTCTCAACTGCAACTCCACTAAAATTGTGAAACAGAAATGAAGCACAACAATGTTACATCTATTTTAGTCATCGTAGTACTTGGCAGCCTCTTCACTCACTGTGCAAAGCTTAGCAACCTTAGCCAACTTAGTCAGTTAAGTTTTTATAACAGATATGCAGTGGTCCTGATACAGGGACCTGCAGGGTGGAAGGGGTTAAACTCATTCACACTGCTTTATGATTTCGAGTCAGATGAGTGTATTTCTTATGTATGAGAAAATTTTGTGACAAATTCTCTTAAGTCCCTCAATTGTGCCTCTTAAGAAGAAATGTTTTATTTTTGGTATTCCTGCATGAGGCCTACTGTCTTTTGTTCTTTTCAAATCACTGCGTGGACACATGGCAACGACCGACAACCATGATCACGAGTTTTATACTGCGGCGGACATAATAACATAGCAAATTCAGTAATCTATATTGATAATGGTAATAGCACCACATCATTCAATATAACCTAGCATGACAAGTGACATGAAAGGCTGGCGAAACTGTAATTACCTCGTTGTGTTTGTCATCTGACCTTACACCCACCACATGCGGCCGATATCAAAGACTGATTGGCTGAGTAAAGCCAGCAAGTTAATAATCAGGAGAGAGAATAAGAGAATAAGCGAACAGACTCGGTTTTAGAGACTGTTGTCCATGTTCATTGAAATGCCAATTAGGCCAATACCTTGTGACATTTCTGCTCTTTCTCTTCTCATGATACAGCTAATGCGCCTCAGCATGGGCAGTCATACTTCAGGAAGCCTTATAATGCCAAAGCTCTAACACAGTAGGTCAGACACACAAGATTTTTAACACTTGTGCTCTCTGTACTGCCATCCCTAAAGCAGAGGAGATACAACAGGGTAAAAATACACTGTTACCAGCAATAAACAAAATTAATAAAGTGTGTGTGTGTGTATTTTCAACTGTAAATATATATACATATATAGTTGAAACCAGAAGTTTACAAACGATGTATAAAAAGACCTTAACCTTTTTTTTTTCTTACTGTCTGACTTGAAATGTGACCTAACTTTTCCTGTTTTAGGGCAGTTGGGATTACCAAAATTATTTCTATTTGCAAGATGGCAGAATAATGAGGGAGAGAATATTTGGAGAATTTTTTGCTACTTTCTTCAAAGTCAGAAGTGCACATAGACTAAGAGGACTATGCCTTTACTATACTTAGGAATGCTTTGGAAGCTTTTGATAAGTTAATCGACAACATTTGAGTTAATTGGAGGCACACCTGTGGATGTATTTTAAGGCACACCTCGAACACACTGCTTCCTTTAGTGAAATGGTGGGAAAATCTAAAGGAATCAGCCAAGATATCAGGAAGAGAATTGTGGACCTCCACAAGTCTGGTTCATATTTGGGTACAATTTCCAGATGTCTGAAGGTTCCACATTTATCTGTTCAAACAATTATACGCAAGTATAAACACCATGGGGATGTCCAGCCATCAAACCGCTCAGGAAGGAGACGGGTTCTGTGTCCCAGAGATGAAGTGTTTTGGTGTGAAATGTGTGTATTAACACCAGAACAAAAGCAACAGACCTTGTGAAGGTGCTGCTGAAGCTGGTCAGAGTGTCATTATCCACAGTGAAACCAGTCCTGTACCGACATGGGCTGAAAGGCTACTCAGAGAGGAAGAAGCCATTACTCCAAAAGCAACATAAAGAAGTCAGATTACAGTTTGCAAATGCACACAGGTAGAAAGATTTTAACTTTTGGAGACATGTCCTGTTGTCTGGTGAAACTAAAATTGAACTGTTTGACCATTTGGAGGAAAAAGGGGGAAGCTTGCAAGCCTGAGAACACCATCCCAACTGTGAAGTACGGGGGTGGCAGCATCATGTTATGAGGAGGGACTGGTGCACTTCACAAAATAGATGGTGTCATGAGGAAAGAACATTATATGTAAATATTGAAGCAACATCTCAAGACAACAGTCAGGAAGTTAAAGCTTGAGCACTAATGGGTCTTCTAAATGGACAATGACCCAAAGCATACCACCAGATTAGTTACAAAGTGGCTTAAGGACAACAAAGTCAATATTTTGGAGTGGCCATCCCAAAGCCCTGATCTCAATCCCGTAGAAAGTTTGTGAGCAGAGCTGATAAGACGTGTGGAGCAAGGCGGCCAACGAACCTGACTCAGTTACACCGGTTCTGTCAGGAGGAATTGGCCAAAACTCTATCAAACTATTGTGAGAAGCTTGTGGAAGCAAATCCAAAACATTTGACCCAAGTCATACAGCTTTAAAGCAATGCTACCAAATATTAAGGAAATGCATGTAAACTTCTGTCTTTGAAGAAAGTAATAAAAAAATTTCTCTCTCATCATTCTGGCATTTAGCAAAATAAGTAATTTTGATAATCCTAACTGACCTAAAACAGGAAAAGTTTAGTCACATTTAATGTCAGACAGTGAGAACAAAAAGGTTATATGTCTCTTTATACAGTGTATGTAAACTGTGTATATCTATAAACACTTTTATTTATTGGTCATTGATCCCACAAGGGATGGGGTCATAGCGCAAGGTCAACCACACTAGGGAGCTCTTGGACCAGATAGCGTTAAAGGTCTTGCTCAAGGGCTCAACATAGTAGCTTGACAGTGTTGGAGTTGCTGATCAGTAAACCGACGCTTTAACCACTGAGCTCGCCCTTTCATTGTATTTCAACATTGAATTATTGTTAACTGAATTTGGCTTCTTTGACAAGAATTTACAAAACATGGGCTCTATCATGTCAAAGTGAAAACAGATTTCTACAAAAATCAATTATTTAAAAGTACAAAATGTGAAATAAGTGACTGCATAAGTATTCACCCCCTTTAAAGTGACTCACCTAATTCAACACACTTGCAGCAAGTTGGTGTTAGATAACTACACTATGCAGACAAAAATTCTACAAGCAACTCTGTGACAAGGTTATTGAAAAGCACAAGTCAGGGGATAGAAACAATAAGTTTTTAAGTCACTGAAAATCCATCAGAGTACAGTCAAATTCATTATTAAGAAAAGCAAGGCATACAGCACATGTGTAAATCTGCACAGAGCATGCCACCCTCAAAACTAAGTGACCGTGTAAGAAAGAGGCTAGTGGGAGAGGCCACTGAAATACCTATGACTCCTCTGAAGGAGTTACAAGCTTCAGTGGCTGAGATGGGAGAGACTGTGCATACAACAGTTTCCTGTTGTTCACCAGTCGAAGATTTATGGGAGAGCGACAAGAGAAAGCCACTGTTGAAATAAATCCCTCAAACTATCCACACAGGCTCAGTGCTGTAATTGCAGGAAAAGGTGCATCTACTAAATACAAACTGTAACTCTAGAGGGTGACTACCTGTGTCATCACTTATTTTCTGTTTTATATGTCTAATTATTTGACATTACTTTGCAGAACTGTGTTTTCATTTTGACATGAAAGAGTCTTTCTTTGTAAATTGTTGGCAAAAAAAAAAGAGCCAAATCATATTGACCACGACACAAGGTTGAAACGCAATAAAAGTGGCAGTTTTACCTCTGGAGTTGGTAGAGACCAAAAACAGTGACAAAATGGAACAAATATTAGATTTGGTGGACACAGACATGACTATATATGCATAATAATGTTGTTCCATATCTGCCAGATGAAATACGTGATCATTTACAGGCAAGTTAACCTCTTTGATGATTATATGTTCAGTGGATGTTTGCTGCACTCAAGTGGCAAATAAAGGTTGAAGAAAAGTCAACTTTTAGACTTTTCTGTTATATGATAAAGTGCACATGACATTTCAGGCCTGATTACTGTTGCTTGCAGAGGACGCTCCAGGGTTATCCCTTTGGTGTGGTGTGGTATATTGGCCTTTACGGCGATTAACTGAGCAAGTAGTGTTCACGCATGGATTCACTGGTCAGGGCTTTATTGTGATAAAGGGACCTGTAATGACTGAAAGGCCAGACACTACTTTTTACTCCACTACATTTGTCAAAGAACTATAGTTACTGGTTACTTTTGAGATTCATATGATTAAAACAACAGCAAATTATAAATGACATACTAATGCCTGTGAAACTTATCCACAGTGTCAGTGTCCCAGCTGCAAACATCAACACCCTCAGTTTCTGATCGTCATCTCAGGAGACTTTAATCATACATCGCTCTCTACCGCTCTCCCCACATTCAGCCAGTGTGTGGACTGCCCAACCGGAGATGGTGGGGCCTTGGACCTGCTGTGTGTGGACACCGGGGATGCATATTACTTAATTATTGTTATTTTCTTGTACTTACTATATTTTTGGATGCTGTTGTGACATGTAAATTTTCCCCAATGGGAGATCAATAAAGTATTCTATTCCATTATAAATAGCTACAGTGGCTAATATTTGGTAAATTAAGCTGTACACTACCTCAGCACGGTTATCTGGTGTCAAAACAATTATACTAGAATAACCAGCACCCATCACGAGTGAGCAACAATGAAAAAGAATTTTAAAACATCAGAGTGGCTGGCTCACGAATTTGCCTACTTCTACTTCTTCATCTTCTTTCTGCACTTTTTAACACATTATCATGTGTTTTTCTTCGTTGTGAACAGTAAAGTAGATTTGACATCACTGACAGGTGACGAGAATGAATCGTGGCACTATTTCGCACAACATAACAAATTCCTATGGTTTTTAACTTACTTTGCAGACATTTGGAATAATATTAGAACATGACTCAACAAAATATAACATTGATTTTGTCATTTTTTGCCATTTTATTACAGAAAAGTTACCTTTTATACCGTTAGAGTCATGTTTATCCAACAATGCATTCCATAAAATTTATATTGTTCTTTAAACAGACATCCTGTTTAATGAGAATTTTACTTTAAATATACTTTATATATTTGGTTAAGTAAGAGTATTTTCACACTTCAGTACCGTTACTTATGTAAAAGATCCAAGTACTACTTCTACCCTCGTACTTGTACAAAGTCTAGCTCTAAGACGTACAATGTTTCCCCTTTAAATGTAATGTAGTAGAAATAACATGAAATGAAAGCAATTAATGTTTAGGACCATCAAGACCGTAGTCAGCAAATGTACTCAGCACCACTGGATCCCAAAAAGATCTTTGAGAGAATCAGCTGCCACCTTTTCAGACAGGAACCGGTGTCCGTGCCGACAGTTTGCATGACAGCTGTCTAAATGTTAACTTAACGGGTTCGGTGTGACTGTTTGTGCAGCTCTGGTTCAGTTGTCGCAGGATTCCTCAGGGTCCTGCTGTGAAAATACTTTTAATGCCCTGCGTGCTGCTGACGTCATACTGATGTGTGTGATACTGTACGCTATCTTGTCTAATCACTCCCTGCAGTAGCCCTGACTAAGCCAGTTTTTAAAACACCCACCATTCTGGATCGGAGCCAGCTGGGTTTCCTTCAAACTCCGTGGTACAGTATCATCATGGCTGTTGGCTCCCTGGCAGCAGATATGACATTGACACCGTAGTGAGAGGCTGCAGTCCACCACCAACCGAGCTGTTTGACACTGAATACCCAGAGCTGCTCCTGTGCGTCTGTTTGTACTGCTCGGCACAGAGTTTGTATGCTTTTAGTCTTCTGCTTAGAGCAAACAATCCTGTACACATTTAAAAGCGCAGTCAGGAAAGTGGATATTTACCATCCAGCCTATATTGTGATGAGTAAACCTTTCAGGCTGTCCAGCACTTCACGGCCACACTGACATCCTTCACTGTGCCATCCACAGATTTGTGGTCCCATTGAAATGCAGATGCATTATTAATCAGCCTTCCACTAACAAAATGGGCTTTTAATTAGAGACCCCTGTTCGACAACAACAACTGAAACACAGCTCTCCGTACAGACTGCCTATCGATCATCCCTACCAGACGCAGCCTCATCTTCAGCTTCACAGGAGAAAAGTGCTGGTTTATATCCGCACAGAGATCCAGCAGGCAGCTCCTGCTCCCTCCAGAGGACAGGGCCCTTCATAAATATGTTTTTCACACACTGCAAACATTTTAAATACTGAAAAAAAACTGCAATCCTTTACAATTATTCTAGCAGTGAGAGTGATGAAACTTCAAAGGGAGTACAATCTGTGATTTTGCAAGTCTGAGATTCCTTTACTCATCAGAAACTGGGGAGCAAAAGAAAGCCAAGTAACCAAGTACAAGTAAATGATAATTTTTTGCTGATTAATTCAAAATCTGCAGAGTTAAAAGCTAACAGAGCTCCACCTAATTGTTCTCAAAAGACATGTTTTGCCCTTTTCCAAACTCTGAATTCAGCAGCTGCTTTTTTTTCTCCCTGCAGGAATGATGGAAGCAAGAATCTGATAACTTTGACAAACACAGATCAGGCAACACAAAGCTGAAGAAAAAGCCCCAACACATTGAAATGTTTCAGGTGCCATTGTCTTAGCGGGCTGCACTGACTGGAGCCAGCAGAGAAAATTCGCAATAAAACAGGCTAGTGACATGACATTTACAAGTTCCATATCGGCATGTTGCAGCTACAGCAGCACTCACGAGTCGACAGGTGAAGAGCGACCTATTCGAAACAGGCAAATCGTCAATTTCAACTCAAGAGGCGGATTGACGATGCAACAATGCAGCCTGATGATGAGCTCCAGGCGAGCCGTCACATTTTTTTGGACTAAAACCCCGCAACGCCCGATGTAAATCCCGGACATGTCAACAAGCTTACCTTTTTCATTTTATTGTAATCAGCCTGCAGATGGGTGTCGGTCACACAGGAATAGTTATCCAGCTCTTACATGCCGAAATACCGCTGTCACCCGGCTGTTTATCTGTCGGGAAGGTAAACAAGACGATCCTATAACATTGCTAGAAATAATATTAGTCTTTTTTTGTTTTGTTGTTGTTGTTGTTTATCCCTCAGACGTGTGGAACAATTTCTCTGCGGTCATCGCGCGTCGATCCTGCCCACAGTGCGGCGGTCTTGTGGCGGCAGCTCACCGGTTTATACAGGGATCCATCACGGCAGGGAAAACGCAGTTTGGAGGCTGCCGGTGATGCTGCTGCAGCAGCGTTTGGTCCGTCGAGACGCGGGATGAGAGAGGTGGGGGTGGGGGCATCCGAGGGCCCACGACAAAACAGCCAGCTCCGAAAATGAACTCATCGGAGCCGAAATCACGGTCTCATGAGCAAACGGTGGTTGATGAATCATTATGCGCAGAGAGAGGCAACATTGAGTGCGTGTGCGTGTTATTTATTCTCTCCGTGTGTGAGCAGTGATGCTCTGTGATGATTCAAGGGGGAGAGAAGAGGGACTTTAAAGGAAGGATTCATTCAAAAAAAAAAAAAAAAAACACACACACGCTGGTTGAAATCAGAGCCTCAGCTGATGATGCTGTCCACTTTGTAAAGTTGGTCTTATTCATAGACTGATTATTATGATGAATATGACAAGTGTAGATGTTATGACTTCTCAGGAAGCCCAAAGTGACACATTCGACCTGCTTGTTTGACTGAACAACATTGCAAAGGAATTTAAATCATTAAAGACAAAATAAAAACAACAAAACAGTTGCTTAACTCTTCACAGGCACTGTAAAAGAAAAATCATAAAAAGAATTTTAAAAAGATCCCATAAAAAGCAGTGAAAATCCAGAAGCACAACTGTACACATATTATTTTTATTTATTTTTCGGTGAAAAGAACTAAAAAAATCTTAATTTTTTTCCCAGTTCAAATACAATTATTGCAGTTTAATTTTTTGATCTCATACTGTAAAAGAACAAAGTACTTTCTGTAAAAATATACGTTTTTGATGTGGACAGTTGGCACAATTTTTTCCTGTTTTTTTTTTGTTGTTGTTTGTTTGTTTTTACAGTCAACATCTACAGTGCATTTTTTTCTGCAATTTTACTTGAGATGATCTGTGATTTAACAAAAATGGGAAAATATGCAGGGGGATAAAAAAAATAACAGTTTGCAGTGTACAAAAAAAAGTGTAATTTTACAGTCCAACTTTGTAAAAGAATGAATCACTGTCTGTAAAAAGCGCAGATTTTTGTGTGAATATCCACCATGTCTGCCTTTTTTTTAAACATATAAATTAGTATTTTTTTTCTGTGGTTATAATGTTTAATTTAGGAAAACAGGGGATATCTGTAAAATAACAGTAAATTGTTCCAAAAAATGACAGTCATAGAACATTAATTTCTACAGTGTGCACGAAACTGGAACCATAAATTTTGCTAATTAACTGACCACCAAAATTGTTGCCAACTCATTTTCTGTTCATCCACGACTTGAAAATGTGACTCAGAAGCTGGAGTTTTTGTTTGAGGTGCATCATCCAAGTAGATTTTATGTTAATGTGAATCAAAGTGAGATACATAATCACTTTGAGAGAGGCAAGAATAAACTTTTAGGTTATCACTTATTTATATGTTAATTCAGAATCCATCACTTTTGTGTTTTCATTTTCAGAGAAACAAAAGCTTTTTGTGTTTCTAGGTTACAGGCTGACCAGTGTGTTTAGTGATGGGACAGGGTTTTGACGCCTCATCAAGGTTACTGTCTGAAGAAGCTCATTTCTCAATGTATGGAATGTAGTCTTAGAGTTTTTTTTATATGGATTAGAAGACGGGGGATACCTTTTCATTCCTAGTGAGTTTTCTGTCCTTGGAAAGAAAGACCCAAAGTTTCTTATGTGGTCTAAAGGTTCTATGTAGAACACGCCAGTGCAAAAAGAAACTGTTTAATGCTGTTCTATAAACAAGCCGTCATTCTCGTTGTTCTCTTTGGGAGAGATGCTGAACAGATTATGTCTGTCTCCTCATTGCAGTAGAATAAATTTGCCAACAACCTGATGAAATGTTATATTCTTTAAGGTCATAAAGGTTTTTCAAATGACACCATACAAGTCAGGAGCAATGCTTATAAAATGAATCACTAAAATGCACACACAAACACATTAAGCACTTAGAATTTAACTCAGAATGTTATGTGTTGACAGTGTAAATGACATTTAAAGTATAGATAAATGTATTTGTCTATAGCTTAGGAAGCGTTCGTATTAAACCATTAATGTACAGCTGTAATTATATGAAATGATTGAATACAAAATTGCCTTTTACAGTGTATTGTTAATCTGTTAATACATGAGTGCAAATCCTTTACATGTTAATGTTTTTACATTTGTTTTTGAGGCTTTGTGCACATCTAAGGGCATTTTGTACAGTGCAGTTGCTTTCTAAATGCATAGAACTGACTTTTTTTTTCATACAGATCCATGTAAAGAACACCTATCAAGGTCAATAACGTGTATACAGGGTGATAATCACGTTTTGTATCATAATAATATATCAAATGACTCTGTTTAGTGTGAGGGAAGTCTCTAGTAGTGGACCGGAGATCTAATTATCATGACACTCAGCAGTTCCCTTGGCATCTTTCAGCTCACTGTTTTACTTTCTGGCCTCTACTTCACTGTTTTGGTTCACTCTCATATTGTTTCCACAGCAGGCAGCTGATTCCACCAAATAAGCTAAAAAATAAAAATGACTCTAGGGATATCTACTGAGCACCAAATGGTGTACAGACAAAATTAGCAACTAGCTGGTGAGTTTGAGCCTTTAGCAGCTACAGAGCCAGATGTTTTCTAGCCCCAGTTTGTGCCTCCTGTGTATTAGCACATATTCACAGAGGTAACCGTGGGTTCCTCTGGTTGCTCTGACAATATTTACAGAATCCTACACATGAAAATCATAATTCTTTACCCGTTTACCATGTTGCCACAGGGCTGCCAGCTTTGTTTTCATTCATGAACAGAGGCACAGCTATGTTTTCATCATTTAGTTGACAGGATATTTTTTTTCATCCAGATGGTCAGAAAAGTCATTTGTGATTCTGGCAATACCTTCAGAGCAGCTGTAAGTGTTTTCAAGCATTGCCATTTTTGTGTCTTTTTACAGAAATTGACGGTTACCTTTATGATCCCAATACATGCTGAAAATTATTGTTGGTGGAGACCAAAAATGGAGCTAAAAGGTGTATGAATGGTGGACTGACTTTTATCAGAAAGCTCAAAACAACAACAAACAAGTCAAACAAAATTACTAATGAATGTTGCTTTATGACATTTGTGTAAAAAAAAAAAAAGAAAGAAAAGAAAAAAAGACATATTTTCAGATAATATGTCAAAGCTGTCTTCTGTTTCCCCCAAAGTGCCCAAAAGAATTATGTGGTTAAAGTTAATCCTGTTTTCAAATGTCAAATGATCTAAATGATATCAGTGTATAGTAACTACATTACTTCTAAGCTAACTAGTCAGATATTTGCTCTTGTGTACAATTAAAAACTAACAGTTTAGATGTAAAATAATACAAATACAGCAACATGAAACATGCAATTCAAATCTTCTCTTTTTTCCCCCTCAATACTTTCTATGTTTACTTTTATTTTTTATGACAGACTCAATCCTATTGCACAAATTTCTGGGCAGATGTTCTGTCATTCTTCAGAGATTTTCTTTTTTTTCAGCTGCTTCTTGCTGAAGGGGTTGTGTCACTCTACCTTTCTCTTTAAAATACCCCAAACATGTTCTGTTGGACTAAAGTCAGGCAAAGTACTTGGCCAGGTCACAGTCTTCACTTTTTTTTTATCCTTAGAAACTCTTGTCTGATTTTGGCAGTGTGCTTTGGATCATTATCATGCTGGAATATTCCTCCTCTGCCAAGTTTCTGCAGCCTGGGAATCATCTTGTTAGACAGTATTTTGGTATATCCACAGGCATGCATGGTACCATCTATAAATGTCATCTCTCCAACACCTTCAGCACTCACGTATATCTATATCATCTCAATCCGTGCTTGACTGTTGAGACTATATATTTACTGTTGTAGTTCTGACCAGGTTAATACTAAAACTTCTGGACCTCATCTAAACCAAACAAATTTATCTTGACCATCATGAGACTAAAGAATGTGCTCCCAATATTCATCAGGCTTCTTTTAATGTTATTTAGCACAGTTTAATCTTGTAGTTTTGTATCAAAGAGCCACAGGTTTTTTCTTCTTGGATCCCATCTACAGAGGTTGATGTTATACACTGTCCTTCACACTGTCTGAGCTGTCACAGAAACTCTGATTTCAATTGATATCCTCTGTGCCATGTCTGATGCCTGAAGCACTTGCCCATCTGTTTTTCAGATATAGATTGAACACGTAGTTCACTGTCTGTGGCGTCATTTTAGGAGGACAGCCACAGCGGCTCTGATCAGCGATACTATGGCTCACTCTATACCACCTGACTCCTGCTGCAGTTGCAACAGTCAGACCTGCGTTTTCAGTGTAGCCTTTTTAAAGTATTTGTTTTGACTGTTCATAAGATGGAATATTCAACTGTTTAACTTTAAAATAACACAACTATTTGGAGGTGCTGCAGTTTTTCATATTTTAAAATTTAACTGACATCGCGTGTCATGTACTAAATTTAGTTGTATACTGTAGATAAATAGACATTGAATGTTACCAATGATTTTAATGATTTGTTTGTCATTTATCACATTATTCAGTCAGCTGTATTGTTGCAGTGTTTGAGGCGTTCTTGTGTTTAAATATTTATTTGAGTATGCTTGTTGTCCTAAGTAAAATGAAATGTACAGTAATTACATTAAACATGAAAATGTGTCCATTTTACAATTGCTGATCCCTTAAATTTCCTGACAAACACAAAGGACACCATAGTAACAATATATGTTAATGACATTAATTCAAATAGAATCACCATGATGAAGCAGCTATGAGACTTTTGCCTATTAGCTATCATAACTGCTATAGTCTGTCTATGTGCTGCTATTGTTCATACATGTGAAAGCTATTTTAGAGTGGATTATCTTTTCAATCTACAAAGCTACATCTACTCGCGAGTGATTGTTCAAGCGCATAAAGGCCACACAGATGTTTGGATGCCCAAATGCGTACAATATTAGACACACACACACACACACACAGAGGTCTGTGCCACCAGCAACTGAGTGACTATGACTAATCTCCAGTTTGAAATCAAACTGACAATAAAAGACAATCTTTCCTCTCCAGAGTAATGCCCAGTAGCACAAGCATTAAGGATGGCTGATTGGATAAGACCATGACTAATAACTCTGCATCTGATCCAAGGGTGGATATCCAAAGGGGGCACCGAGGCAGCCAATGGTTGTGTAGTAAGCTGAATACTTTTTTGCCCAGCTTGTCCCTTTCCATAGAGCTGAGCTGAGTTATCTGGCAGTAATCTCCTCACATATTGTCTCTCAACAAGATGGACGATTAGTTTAGCTCCCCCGTCTAGCTATAGTGGACTGTAACTCAACCTGCACAGTGAGATTTCCAGATGGTTCAGATGTTATTGGAAGACATCTGTTTTCACTTTCAATACCCTGCAAGGCCTGACTAGCTGTGGCTCAATGACATGTACACCATCCCACTGCGGGCTTAAAGCCATTCAAATAGGCAGTGGATCAGCTGGCTGCGTATTTGTCATTTCAGTGGGATTCTACCCAGTTAAATAGAGAAACTGAATATATGACTCCATGAAAACAAGAACATGTGTGATGAGACACTGAGCCACGATCATGCACACGTTCACATTAGGCATACTACACTAAACAACACCATTTAACCTCTCCATCCTGTAGACCTCTGGACACTATAGACCAGTATGTGGCTTAATGTTGCACATTGCAACAAAATCTTTAGGCAACTTTACAACTTGTCCCTATTGTCAATTGCGTTTTTAACACACACACACAAAAAACAACCAATGACAAACTGGATGTCTTAAGCTCTCTTCCAATATCATGTGTTTCCCTAAACACACAGAGTCCAGAGATCATGCCCACTGGCATGCATAACTGGGTTCTTCCTGTGGAGGACTGGCATTAAAATGCAGACTGCTCCTCATGCTCGTGCCCCCAAGATATCACGCCAATTATTTGTCTCTGTGGGGGCAACCTATTTGCGGAAGATCTTCTTAAAATAAGAGTGGGGAGTCACAGCCGCTCTACATCCTTCCTGATTCCTGACTGGACAGTTTACGTGGGCACGTGTCACCTCTCGCTGCGACCCTGCAGGGGCATCTAACTATGGCTGTGGAAAGGTAGTGACGTTGCAGTCACCATGCAAGCGCAGGCTTTTGGATCTGTTCACACCCCTGCAGAGAAAATTCAGTCCCACTGTGCATCTCTGCATCTCCATTTTAGTGACTTAACAGAACTGTACAAGTTGCCCATGGCTCTGTCAGGCATGACTGCCAACCTTTCTTCTGCCACAATCACACAATCAGTACACGGTCTGTTTCAGATGTCACGAATCACAAATAGAAAGACAGGTGTCCTCGCTGTATCAGTTAGAATCGCAGTACCAAATATAAAATACACTGAACTGGCAGTGCAGGTTTGTCTTCAGTGCTTTTGTTTTCCATCTCTTTCCAAGACCTTTTAATTTTTAAAACAACATTCACTTGCTAATTAGGTGACTAATTGGATACTCGCCTCTCTAGCTTTGAGTGTGTCATCAGGTTTCACACTGTAATCCAGATAATTTACTTTAATATGTGCAGACAATTTGCAGCTGAAGAGAATAAATTGGATTTAGTCTCCCTTTTTATCACTGCAAACAATAGTATTTTCCGGCTTTGGCGTCACATGTGCTGCAAATATGTGCTTATACTGTACTTAAAGGCTCACCATTGTAACATGCCACGAGGTAATCTAACACAGGGAGGTAATCTAACACTGAGAGCTTTAAACACACTGGCAAAGACAGTCTACAATGCTCAGAGGCTTTGGGATGTCAGGGGCAGCTGACAAGAGGATGCTAGGTGGGCGAGTGGCATTTCATCATACAATCCATGTACAATAATCAATGACCACTCACCAATGGAGGGAAGAGGGACAGGAGAGAGTGAGAGTGCCAGTGGGCATGTCAGATAAAAGCACTGAAGGGGAGGAACTGGGAACAAGGGGAGGACGCATTGAATTTGGTCGAGGTACAACAGAGAAAAAGTGTAAAAGAGCACAAATTGTGGGGACGATGCAGAGATTAAAGTAAGCAGATGATTATGTAAGCAGTTGCTTGACAGGAGAGACACACATAAAAGGCAGGGAGACCATGTGCTGATTGGAAAAGCTGAAGAGCTTGCACCTCCTCTCCTCTGTATAATCCAGCTCTCAAGTGATTGTGCTCCAGATCAAAGAGACAGGCATTTTTACACTAATTAAACATCTTTTTTCAAGACAAAAAAACATTTGTTGTATATCTTTCACTTCACTTTATTTTATTTTTTTTAAAGAAAAACCTAAAACCAACACTGTTCACACAGCAGGCAGAGGTTTTACCTGCAGTACGTGTTTAACCTGTTACCAGAGTGTGACAATCTCTGGTTGGGGCAAATCTGGTCAGCTATGGTTCTATTTTAAAAACATCACCAGCCTTGTAAGCCTGGCACCATTCAGGCAGCACTGCAGATGGCTTCTTAAAGCAAGCTCCAACATCTAATGCCTGGATTCATGTTTGAAAGAAGAAGAAGAAGAAAAAAAAAAAGGAAGTGCTGAGACAAACTGCTTTTAGAATAGCTGAGCTCCATTTCTTCCAGTGTGGAGGCAATCTATCGAAAGTAAAGTGATTTTTGAATCCACGAAACTGAGCCAGACATGATTCATGAGTCATGCATGTAAACACCAGTGTGTAAACCACGCTGTGTAGGACATCAGCTCTGATAGAGAATTGGATTTATAAAATATTAACAATTCAGGGGGGTAGAAGATTTGTTACAGACAATAGTAGGCTATTCTGGCCATTGACTAATTGTATTGTGGGTGCTCTGATGTGCACCAGATTAACGACCATGTGCTGAGTGAGTTCAGGCAGAATACACTGTCAACCAGACCATGAACACATGGTTATAGGGCTATACTGTTCCATTTTATCTTTCTGTTTTATTTTCCGACCTTAAGTAGTACTCTACTATCATAACATCCTAACTCTGAGGGTTTAACAGTACAGTGCAGTGCTGTGATTGCATTCTTTCTTATTCAAAATAAACACGAGCAGACAATTAAGATCCTCATTTATCCCATCAATCATATAACAAAACAACAAAACAGCCACTGTGCACAAAACAAGGCAATCCATCATGAATTACAAAGTCATCAATCATATTCTGTGTATTTAAGAAACAAAACAAAACAAAAAAAACCACCAAAATAATGAAGGTAAGCTTCATTATTTTCAGGTCAAGAGGTCAGCTTGTGAAGCCTTCCTTTTGGCATTGACATTGATTATGTATTAGCAAAATCTCTATCAGGTTCTCGGATATCATCAAGGGTAAAACAATGAATGTATAAACATCAGACTGGATTATTTAGGACATTTGATAATATTTCAGAGAGTATGCCATTTTTACAGCCATGATGTGATCCAATTTCTGACCAACGATCCTCTCCTTATCATCACAAATTTACAAAAACACTGACTGAGTCTGTGCTCAGAGACGAACTGCAGTAACATAAATTATTAGTTGGAAAGTTTATGATCGTGCCCTGCTCTGTAACGAAAACACATAGTTTGTGGTTGCTCTTTTGAAATGTAAATTTGGAGTGCTGACTCATTCAATAAAATATCACTGACACTGACGACTTGCACCTTATTACTCCCTTTAATTTTATATCTGACTGGGTGAAATGACTTTTCAAAGAGCTAAGCTTACTTGCAGTGAAAGTGTCATTTTTTAGACAGTAGATTCAGAACACCTCAGCCAGCTCATCCAGCTATGGATGTTTTTTTTTTTTCATTTGAGTTATGCCAAAAAGGATGCAGGATTTAGAAGAGTACTGCAACCGGCTACGTTCAGAGCTTCACACAAACTATCACAGTGTTATTGTGCCATCTGTTGGAATTACTGACAACTGCAGCAGGGTTGTCAGTGGCAGTTACAACAGTTCAAACACGAACACACAATCCATTCAAAGCTCCTGTCTGCTTCCATTCATCACTATTTAGAATACACACAGTACAGATCATTTGGACTGGTCAGGTGTTGACAGTACATGCCTCCAGTGAGCCTGTTGGGAATTAATCAGCACCACTGCTATTACTAAAGTCATTAGGAAATACTGACAGTGGGTTTTCCTATGTTTTAGCCCTGACAACTATAAGGCCTGCACACTGGTGGAAACTGTAAATATTACAGTATTTTTGTGATAAACATGTCAACAGGAAGTGTCACTAACATGGCTTTCTGAGATAGTGTGTTCTTAAAAATTAAATGTGGTGTTGCTGTTTGGCTTCGTACACAGTAGACATGATAAAAACAGAAATATTCATCTTTAAGAAACATTTAAATGTATCTGCATAGAACAAAATGAACAAATAACCAAATGATCCAGAGAAATTATATTATACTATCTATTTATTTATTTTACATTATGTATAGCTATTTATCTTTATATTGTTTTTACACTATTTGTCCACAGGTTGCAATGTTATTTAAGCAGAAAAGTGGCTGCAGCTGTGGATTCTTCAGTCATAGTCTGACAGTATGTTTTGAGACTATGGCAACATTTGTAATCATATAATATATTGTTGTTACTATTATTAATTATGTATTTATGGAAGATTTCAAAATGTTTAATCTGACTTAAATGTGAATTGATTAAATATATATACTGAGGTTATTATATTTATATTTTAAGTATTATTTATTTTATATATAAAAATAAAATCTGTTTTCTTTTTAGCATTTGTTTGCCAGTTTGCTTGCAGGGTTTTGGAATTGTGTGTGTGTGTGTGTGTGTGTAAGCTACAAATTATTGCGCTTGTTGTTTTATAGTTATAATTATAATGGAAACGGTTAAATCTCATTATAAAAGATAAAAAAGTAAATATCCTGCAAGCAAAATACATTAAGTTACAAGCAAAATATAATTACAATCATATCAGAATCTGAATTCGTTTTATTGCCAAGTACGTTTTCATGGTCAAGGAATTTAAAAAGGAGGAAATAAAGCAAGTATTGCATGTGCATGGACAGCAAGTGTTCTAGGATGAGTAAAGAGCAAGTGCTGCAGGTCAAATACATAGCAAATGTAGCAAAGTCAGGAAATTTTAAGTGATATAAAGTAATAGAAATGTTTATCATGTACAGGAATGTGCAAATTGAGTATGTGCACTTTTGCATATGAAATAAAATCCAAAGTTAAAGGCACCGATATTCCTGCAAAAAAACTATGTACAAAATAAGCAGTAAATAAACAGTTAATTTAAAATTTCTTACCCTTTATCATTTTTTACATCTTTATTTAAGGTCCCAAGCAGTTTGTAAGCAACATTAAAGTCACAAAAAGCAAAAATTCAGCTATTTAGATTTACAGAGCAGCCGCTGAATTAGGTACAATACGATCAAAGTCTGAAAATACGTATATTAAAACTCCATCTAAACTACAAATGTTAGCATAGTCTATTTGTAGCCCAGCTGTTTTATTGCTTTTAAATCAAACATCCGTGTCAGAGGCGCGTTGACCCCGATCGGTGGGCGGGGTCAACTTGGTGGGCGTGTCCGACCCTGCGGAGGGGCGGGGCAGTGACGGGGTCAAAGTTGAATGCGTTTTGTCTTTTGTGCTTAGCAGAAGAGAAGAGTGGAGTCCGATCGAACAGCGGTGTCTCTTCCCTCTTCCCCGGATCCTCTTAAAACTCCCTCCCGAACCTCTCCCCTTCTACCCTTGCCACCCTACCCACCCCCTGAACACTCTTCAAGGGACGGTTCGGGTAAGACTTCCCGAAATACGGCTTTGTTTTTCTTATTTTCTTTGCTTTCAGAGTGAAGGACGGGGATAACTCATGCGCTCCGTAGGCCGCGGGATCAGACTATTTCCTGGACTGAACGATGCTAACGCTAGCGTGCTGGATGGAAAATTACCGAACTGTATTTAACTTGATGGCTGATCAGGAGCAAGTTACGAGCTGCTGTATTTCGAGTGATTTGTACAGACAACGCGGTTAAATATTCCAGCCGTCAACTTATTTATTTTGCTAACAGGCAGGATTTGGGGAAGTTACGATAGAGATGTGTCGGTGCTAACTTAGCCTTCAAATCTTGATTGCGTGACTAGCTATGATGCTCGTTGCAAAACAGGATTTGCGATATTAATGCTATCCTGCGAGCCGCCTGTTGTTACAATCGATACACCCTCGACAGAAAGTTGCAATGATTTCAAGCGTAGATTTGAGCTGCTTGCATTTAGGCCATTAAAAATAAAGCGATGTGGTATGTCGCCACAGCGGTTCAGTGCCAGGAAATAGACATCGCCGCTGGGAGACAGTGGGTCATTGTGCTAACGTGAATGAGTGGACTCGGGCCAGTCTAATGTGAATTACTGAACTGAAACGTCTCATTCTTTCGGAGTGACCAGCTAACGTTGTTAAAGTAGAGGGACAGCTCGAGTGTACAAGATGTTAACTGCCTGCATCACTTCATTGATTGCACTGACAGGAGCATTTGAATAAACATGTTTTTTGGGCTGTTTTTTTCTGAGATATTGTCACAGTTTCCAGTAACTGCATTTGTCTCTGATGGTCACTTTTTCCATGTTGTTGCAGACATTCAACCAGTGACCAAAGACTCACTTTGTTGGCCAGTGTAGTGCGTGGATTCAACTACAGCAATGGACTCAAGTCTGGTTGAAGGAGGACTTAATGTCACTTTAACCATCAGGCTACTCATGCATGGAAAGGTGAGTGTGATGGCCCGTAGTATTTGATAACAAGCTTAAAATCTGCTTTCACGCCTCAGTTTAATCAATGGCTGTGGCTGTTTTTAAAAGCTGGCAACCGTGAATAATACCTGTACTGTTTTAACATAATTTTTTGTTCTTCTTTTGTAGGAGGTTGGAAGCATCATTGGCAAGGTAAGTTGTTTTTACTCTCGAAGTGATGCCATCTGTATCCTGTCAATTGGTGTGTTGGTAAATATTGCATATTTGTGCTTTTTTTTTCTACAGAAAGGAGAATCAGTGAAGAAGATGAGAGAGGAGGTAAGAGGGGATTTTTTTTTAAACATGTGGACAAACAAGAAGTGGCATGATTTCAGCAATGTTGACTCATGCATCATCTGATAACACAGCGAGGGATTTGATATTTCCTGTTTTGTTCCTCTGTCCCTGCAGAGTGGTGCACGCATCAACATCTCAGAGGGGAACTGTCCAGAGAGGATCATAACCCTCGCGGGACCCACCACCTCCATTTTTAAAGCCTTCTCCATGATCATTGAGAAACTGGAGGAGGTTAGAGTTGCTCACTGTGTCTAAAATTAAACATGCTTGCTCCAACAGAAGTGCCATTTGCACATTATAAAATCCTCTTGTGTCATCTTACCTGCAGGACATCAGCACCTCAATGACTAACAGTACAGCCACCAGCAAACCGCCAGTCACCATGCGCCTCGTTGTGCCTGCAAGCCAGTGTGGCTCACTCATTGGCAAGGGTGGCTGTAAGATCAAAGAAATCAGAGAGGTGAGTCAGTCGTATTTTGGTTTTTGTAAAGTTTTAGGTATGTTTCTTATCCCTGCTGTGTGGTAATTGTTGTTGTTTGTGTTTACAGTCCGCAGGAGCTCAGGTACAAGTAGCAGGGGACATGTTGCCCAACTCCACAGAGCGTGCCATCACCGTTGCAGGGACCCCACAGTCCATTATTGAGTGTGTCAAGCAGATCTGCGTCGTCATGCTTGAGGTACAGGCGTCTGTTCATGTCATACTGCTTTTAATGTTTCAGACATTAATGCAGACTGATAGATACTCTTGGTAATTTATTTTTTCTATGTTACTCTAGTACTGAATAGTAAATATTTGTTTTTTTTTTTGTTTTTTTTAGTCTCCACCAAAAGGAGTGACCATCCCCTACAGACCCAAACCCTCAGGCTCTCCTGTCATCTTTGCAGGTGGTCAGGTAAACAACAAAAGTACTTGTTCAAGAAAAGATGCTAGTAGTTGGTGTGCTGTTTGTAGCATGCCCAGGCTTTGTTCTTTTGGCACACCAAGGACAGAGGACTGATGGATATTGGAGTACCCCGTGTGTCACACTGCCACACCCTCCTAAGTGCTGTTCTCTCCTTGCAGGCATACGCTGTCCAAGGGCAGCACGCCATTCCACAGCCTGATGTAAGTGAAGGGCCCTCTGTAAGTGATCCAATATATTTGCAACTTCGGTCCTGGGAAGCCATGCCACCTTCTTATTTCATCCCTCTGATTTATTTATTTTTTTCCTCCAGCCACCACTGCTTGATATACCCATCCATCCATCCATCCATCCTTTCATCCATCCATTATCAATACATATGAATACACATGGATGCCAGAGACACAGAGACACAAAACCAAGCATACTCATATTCACCCCCCATGTGCAATTTAGAATCACCTCGACATACATACATCCATTTAACAACTCCAAATATTATAGATTAAACTGCTGACTAACATTTTTTAAAGCTAATGGCTAAATCATGGGTCCCATGTTCCATTTCATGATTTCTGCTCATTATCACTACAACCACTTATAAAAGTGAAATAACATTTCAGCCTTGTGGCAGTTTTTCAGTTTTCTTAACTCATTTGTGTCTGTGTTTGTTCTCCATGTCCTTCCCTCCATTGTTTCAACAGCTCACCAAACTTCACCAGCTGGCCATGCAGCAGAGCCCCTTCCCCATTGCACATAGCAACCAGGGCTTCCAGGGTAGGTGGACATAAGATAGGAGAGAATGTGATTTCTGTATATTTGCAATATTCCATTTAGTCAGTACTCTGATGGCATTTCTTTGCATTCCTTCAGCTGGGATGGATGCCTCTGCACAAACTGGCTCTCATGAGCTGACCATTCCAAACGATGTAAGTCACAGTTATCTCTTCTTGCATATTTGCTGTTTGCTTTAAGCAGTGTAACATACTGTCTTTTATAAAAAGAGGCCGTTTTCTCGCTAACTGCATTTTTTTCTGTAGTGACATTGAAAGTATTGACGTGGTCTCACATTTTTCTTCTACTTCCTTAGCTCATTGGCTGCATCATTGGCCGTCAGGGCGCAAAGATCAATGAGATCCGTCAGATGTCAGGGGCTCAGATCAAGATTGCCAACCCTGTGGAGGGCTCAACTGATAGACAGGTCACCATCACTGGCTCCCATGCCAGTATCAGCCTGGCCGAGTACCTGATCAATGCCCGGTAAGAAAGGAGCCGCAGGCTAGTGCAACACATCCATCACAGAGCAGCACGTTGACAGGAACACAGCAGTGTCTGAGGTCCGACTGTTCGATCTGTCAACATGCAATTTGTCAGGTTTGATGTGAGTTTGTGGGAGTTTTGCAGGTTTCTTATTGTATGTCCATGTGTCTTCATGCCCCAGATAGCACTTTTTGGAAAGTCTTGAGTAGATAGTGCAAACATTGTTGTAAAATTTTACTTAGATGTCAACATTCATATAAGAAGATGACCATGATAGCTACACCTACACAGTCAAGGTTTTCCTATTTAAATAAGAGTCTACACTTCACATAGAGCCATAGTCTTTCCCATAAAAATATATCAACAACATATTAAAACACTGGAAATGTTGGTAGAGCTTGTGCACATTCATTCTCATGCACAGGAAAGGGGACGGGGGCAGTGGGAGCAATGGGAGCAGGATGGGTGGTAAATCTTTCACATGTGAACTACTTAAATATCAATCTTTCTTCAGCATCTCTACCTTTTTAATGGGAGTTTAAAAATGCAGAATCTGAACAGGTGCTGGAAATAAAACTGAACAATGTGAATTGATGAGTACTCTGGTAAAAGGTACATTGTCCTGCTTCTAGCATGAAATTTATCTGACTGGAATGTAAAGTCCTATTTGGACAAGGAGGAACGTTTTAGGTATGACTGGAGTAGAACAGGGTACATTTAGAATATTTCATGACCATGATTTCTTTTATGTGATCAAGTACTTTTTTAAAATTTTCTATGTTTTAAAAGTGTCTTTCTCCTTATTTGTTATTGTGTTTTATTCATTTTTCTATTGAGTCCTTTTTCAGATTTTTTTTTAACTCTCTTACAAGCTTGTTGAGTCATGTGTAAAGCATTTTGAGTTGCACTAGCCTATATAAAAGGTGCTGTACAAATAACAGTTCTATTGATTAGAGCTGAGAAGCTGGGTAATGTAATTATTATCAAAACAATAGCCATGCCGGAGAAAAACCTCAGGCTTCTCACGTCAGCTGGGCTCACACTACATGAGTTTTGGGTCAATTTAACCCACTTTCCCTCCTCCCAACAGTTAGAAGAGAAATCTGGTCTGTGATCTTGGTCTGACCCAATGTTTGGCCCAGATTATCTGGTAATGTGAGGGGTTCACAGATTCAGTCTTAAACCTCTTGGTCAGCGTGCAGACTCATTGGTCCCGCCACGATTAATATCTAACACATTTGATATTTATGAGCAAAAATCGAGCGGGCTATGGTAATCATGCTACTGCCTGGGGCAGCGGACACTGTTGCCAGCAACTATCGACATCCTAGCCCTTGAGGCGAATGCTAACTATAGATAATAAAACTAATTCACCTCCAATTCTTGCTATAAAAAAAAAACCCTTATTGATTGCATTACCCCAACCATTTTGGTATGGTAATTATTAATTTACGTTACAGCAAGTTGTTGCACCAGTGTTCATTTTGTTAATCTGCGTCCTCATGATATCAAGTGAGGTAGTGCACAGTTCCCTGACTGCTCCCTTTGGCACAGTAATCTTAACATACTATAGTGCTTGATGCATCATTATTTTCCAATCTGTAGTATGTGTATGTCGAAGATTAAAGGAAGGAATATCTGAAGTTTCTGCTTATGTTTGTTGTGCAACCTGATCTCAAAATCTGTTAGGATTTTAAAGCTGCTGTAGTCTGAGTCTGGCCTCATCTGGCGTTGTGCTTTTGGGTGGTGTTTTAGCTTTTGCCAAATACAGGTAGTAGTTGTCAGTGGGATTCACTTTTCTCTCTGCTTCACTGTGATTATCCTGTTTGAGTTACAGTAGCACATCAATCAATGTATCACTGACTAAATATTTAATGTGCTGTATTATTAATCAAATATTAGGGTTGACGTTTTTATGTTTTCTGTTGTGTTTACTCAGGCTGTCTTCTGAAGCTACTGGACTTGCAGCCAACTGACATGGAGGATCTTCATCAGCACCTAATGTAACCCCTCCCCCTACTTTTTACCAAGAGGTCCCTTATTGAACTTAATGCAAAAACCAAGTACTATAAACTCACTGTTTTCTCCTGTGCTTTGGTTAGACACCTACTCAGTTGTAATTACACCATCATGATATTGGTATTTTATTTATTTATTATGTTTTTAAATTCCCTTTGCATATAGTTTTTAAAGACTTCCTTCTGTTGTATTTTTCTCTTATTTTGCTGTATATCTGTATGATCTTCTTGATATACTGTAGGTAAAGTTTTAGAAAAATCTGAAAAGGCATAAATAATGTTTTTCTTATGTCAGATTTTTCTTAGAAAATGTAAAAATGAAGAAAAAAAGACACAATAACATTATAGATGGACTGTTCTTTCCCTTCCTTTTAAATATCTATTTATTTTTATTTAATACACAGCTCCTTGTCCGAGTAGAACTCATTGATATTTGCCATCTTCCATTTGAAGCTGTACTTCCTGAAAGAGGCATTGTGGGTTTAACGGGTTACAGTGAGTGTAAATGATCTCCAGCTGAGGATGTATGCAGGAAAAACATTTTAGTCAGAAGGTAATTTATCCCTTGTTTAGTGCGGGTTCAAAGGAGACTTAAGCTACATTATATCTCACCTCTAATTTGCTGAGTAATTGTTTTGTGTCATTCCTGTATTTCCATCCGTTTTATTTCTCGATCAGGACTTTTGAGCATTGTTGTATATTGGATTCTGATAAGGGTGGGTGGGCCTTGGTCACCAGGAGTGGGCCTGAATGAGAGGAAAATATTTTCTTTTCTCTGAAATTACTAAGACCATAGCAGTGGTGATGATGATGATAACATTGAAATGTTTGTTTTAAATAGAGAAAATATTTTTTTTAACTGCAGGGCTGGGGAATGCTGCAAGGGGCAAAACTACAAGACATATTGGTCTTTATAAGTATATTATGCTGAGGTATTAAATTATGATTAACTAGAAGGAGAATTATAGAATTAACACTAGTTTCCTGCTATCCTTTTTTGCCTGGGTCAGATTTTATTTTTTATTATTCTTTGCAGGATGAAGAAACTCACGTTTTGTGCACGTTTTCAAACTATTGTAGATCTGGGTGCAATTAAATTGTTGAAGAAATGAAATGCAGAAATAAAAGATGTGAAATGCTTAAACAATCCCCTGGTCATTATATTGCTTTATTGATGTCTGTTTATCTGTGTCTAATTTAGCAATAATTAAAAAATATCACCCTGTCTTATTAATTTTGGTAAAGACTTATGAAAGGGTACATTTGTACATCAAGAAATGACACTGGAACGGTTTGGACATGCTTTAAGTCATTGAAAATAGTCATTTATTTCTCATTCAGCTGTCTTATGTGATGCAGCAACAGCACAAACTGTAGCTATGACATGGCCTGTCTTTTCAAACAAACATGACACGCATTTTTTTATTTTTTTTTAACCAATACATTATTTATTGTTGGTCATAATATTTTTGCCTTTGATATAATTCCTATGTTACAGGTACAATGTGCAATGCTGTATAAAAACAAAACATTTCTATTCAAACCCAAAGGATACTTACTGTTCTACTAGTAACCACCACAGAGAAGTGCTCTATTCTTTATCTGGCTACTTCTGCAGTAATCTTAAAGGGTAAAGGGAACAGGTGAGGTTTTTATTAAGCCTGCCAACATCACAAACTACAGGAGGCCTTTTGGTTCATTGCTAAGAAGGAGAACGGCACTGATTTAAGTTACTGTTTATTTAGCTCTTTTTGGAGAGGACTCCATCGTGGCTTTATGCTGCATTCACACGATGTGGGCAGAATAGGAAAAACTCTGACATGTAAGTGTTTATGCATTTTCTGAAACAGTTTGCACTGTGCTAATCCAGTAGTTACAATAAATAGTCTAAATTAGCTACTTTTCTGTGACATTAAATAAGTTTGTACAAATTACAAGTCAGAATTCACGCTCGGCTTACTGTAATTAGAAATTTAACAATATAACGTGAACGCAGCAGCACATTAACGAAACGGACGGTGCCTCGAATGACGCAACTCGAGTCAATGTCGGTTAGTTTGAAAGTGGAAAAAAATACGGAGATTTAAAGTTAGAAAAAACAACAAGCTTACCGGTGTAACCCGTGTAGACGTTTCGTTCTGGAAAAGAGGTATTTAAAAGAAAAACTCCCGCTCATAATCTGTGGGCGGCCAAGAACTCCAGGTGACATTTGCCGCGAAAAACACACAGCTGGCACCACAGGCTCTAGCCAACGTAAAGCAACCTATTCTCTGTCGTAAAAGCGCTGTGTTGTGGGTAATGAAGGCATCTGACAATTGACAAAAATGCATTGAATATATAGCTTACGGGAATATACATGAAATATCCCTGCTTCTGGTGTATCTATTTTAATGCTATTTTAAATGCTCCATCATGAGTGCAAAACTACAGAGGACTGCTACCTTGGTTAGCGATGCTAGCTCATGTCAAAGGTCATTTCTAGGCTTAACAATTTTGGGGAAGTATCTCTTTGCATTCTTTTAGGCATATATTGCAATTTGATTTGCAAGATAATTTTTAAAAGTAAAGTTTCAGTTTAGTTTTCACCATGTGATAGATCTAGAACATGACAGAGTATTAGCATGTGATGCACTGTCATTCAAGGAAAAAATACATTTGCAAATTTATCAACAGGGCACTTGTAAAACTGGGTCAGACGTACTGCACAACATTTAATTCTAAATTGCTGTCGCTACTGGTATTGTTTCAAATCGTAATTCCAAATTAAATTCGATTAAATGTTAAGCTCTAGTCATTTCCATAACTACAACTTTTGTAATACCAGCAAACAGTGAGTTGCGGGTTTATTTTGTACAGCTAGCTAAAACTAATACAGTATTCCTGCATTAATGGCTTCCGTCATGAAAGTTTCAGTGTTTCATTATTGTTAAAACTGTTTTAGAGAAATGGTGATTCAAGTGTGTGGTAATTTTATAGGATGTAGTTTGTGTTGATGGTAACAACAGATATTTCTATTATTTTATGCACCCCATTTCTATCAATGAGCATTGGCTAAATTTAAAAAAAACAAACAAAAAAAAACAACTGTCTGTATAATATAATACCGAGATAGAATTCACAGCACCACAAAACATCCTCTAACATTGCTATAGAATTCAATCAACATTTCTAAATTAGTTTCAACAACAATTCAACATTATGAATTACACGAGTGTAGGATGTAACGCAGGAATCCTGTGGTTTTGATTTAGCTTGGTGTACCTAATAAACCGATCAACAATGTGGACTGACGATGTATACAATAGCAGAGGTACATTTTGAGTGAACCCAAAGGTCTCCATTTCTAAAATATGATAAACTCAATAAAAACCTCACGCGTGTCATATGTGTATTTAAAACTCATCGTAGGAGGGTTAAAAAGAAAAACAAAAAAACATGTTATCTACTGAGAACCCTAATTATGCATCATGATCAATGTCTTGGTGAGATTTTCATTCCATTTTGACTTTTTTTTTTTTTTCTTGAGTGCTGACATTTATTAACAAAAAACAAAATAACTGAAGTAATATTTTCAGGATTAAAAAAGTGTAAACTTTCACAAAATATAAAACGGACACATTCAAACCATAAATTATAAACATGTAGTCATGCATTTGTTCACAGGGCTGCATACCGTTTAGTCTTACATTTTATCTTACAAATAAAATAAAGTTAGATATTTCTCATGTGGTATGTAATGGATATTTACATTATTATTCATTAGTATTTGATGCATTAGTGTGTGGAGTATCATGGAGGATGCTCCCAGAGTGAGGGTTAGAGTGTTTAAAGGACTAAGAGTGTCGTATCTTCTTGTGCGTGCGTGTGCATCTGTGGAAGGGTTTTTGCTGAACTGGAGCAGTGGCTAAGGTTACCTTGGTAACTATTTTGCCTAAACAAACCCTACTGAACCTAAATGACATTTATCTGATGTCACAAGCTGCCAAAATATCTGATGTCAGGTTATGACAAATGTCCTATGTCATCTGATGCAGGTTTGCCAGCCAACAAACTTATGAGACACCATAAGTCAACTTGTCATAGTCTGAGTGGTGTAGTAGGTGTGATCCTTCATGACAACAGTAATGTACTGCACTGACAGATTGGTGTACGCCTGTGATGGTTGTTCACTGTAGGGTAGCTGGAGGTCTTTGCTAGTGTCCTATGGAGGTCCTGTGTGGGGTGCCGGTGGGTACCCCTGATAGGGCTGAGATGGCGGTACCCACGCTCCAGCACTGGGAGGACGGCTGGGCTCTCCGCTGCCTGACTGGTCCAACTCAGCGCTGTCACAGTCAGAATCATCACACAAGGCCCGACTCTAAAGAGAGAGTGGGAAGTGGGAGAAGGTGTCACACATGACTTGCAGCAGACATGAAATTGGCAGTAAAAATAAGTGACGTGAAGGCACGGTATTATTAAATATTAACCCTCTGAACTCCATAACTCGCCGGCAGGATCACAATGCATATCTTTTTTTTCTTTTAAATGCCAAAAAGACATCATGTATCAGAGACAGAAGCTGTCAAAATAGAAAGAATTGTCAGATTGTGACCTTTCAGACGGTCCTTGAACTACTCACCATCGAAAAAAGTATCAATATCTAAACTTATAACCATGATAGTTTGTCAAAAATAATTGTACTCTACATTTAAAAATTCTCCAAAAATAAACCGCAGAATCTGCAGAACACAAAAAATCCTGTACTCCTCTCTCCACGACAGTGAAGTCGATAGTGATTCAGCTGTGACCAATGGGAACATGACAAAAATTAAGGGACTATTTGGCTTTGCCAAACAGCACAAAAAGACATTTCTGAGTTCTCTGTACTTCTAGCCATGGTTTTGCTGTTTCCATAGAGGCACAGGACTTTTATATTGCAGTGAAAATTGAGCCTACAGCGTGTAAAAATGTATCAGGAACAAAACATGCAAAGACACTGCTTTAGGTTTAGAGGGTAAAGTACTTTAAGTCTCAAAAGTGAAAGTACTCATTCTGTAGTGAAATGTTTTCAGTAAAATGCATAAGCAGCATTTTATTACTGTTGTGGGACAAGGTGGAGATAGTTTCTCCACTTTCGATACAGTCAGATGTTTTTTTCACCTGGTTTCCAACCTTAAAATCATGGATATGTGTATATTTTTGGGCCTCGTAGGGTTTTTCAAGAATATAATATGAGAACTCAGACATTGATAATGTGGCAAAAAGGTCCCAACTAGAGGATGCTGCCTTGTAAGGTATCAAAGACCAAAAAGGTTGTGAACCTCTGGCTTAATCTTTAACAATGTTTTATTTTTTTTAGGTTTATCACATTATTGCTAATCTGATCAGTACCTAGAGTATAATAGAGTGGTAAAATAAAGTGGATATACTCCAGTAAAGTACAAAAAAATACGTGTTTATGTACAGATCTTGAGTAAGTGTACTTTCCACCACTGGTTACAGTGGGGAAAGAGGATGACACAAACTGACACATGCAATCCTCTGTGGAGCTTCTTTACCTCATTAGGATTCTGCCCAGCGTCCAGCTGAGTTTTGCCCTGCCCCAGTGCTCCGTCTCTCTCCGACAGGCCATCAGAAGCCTGTGCTGGATCGGTGTTGTCCGCGGGGATCTCCGACCCCTGAGAGAGGAGGTCGTCACTGCGGTCGTCCAACCTGTCGTCAGTGTTGGTGCTGACCACGTCAGGAGTACCGCTGTGAGAGTGGTCGGTGGTGTGGCCCTCCTCACCGTCTGATACCGACAGGTTCTCTGAACTGAACGTAGACACCGACTGACACTTGGTAATGCTAGTTGGACGCCTGGAGAGGTTGAAACAGAAACAACAAAACAGAGTTTTAGAATCACTGAATGTGAAAAAGAACGATGCAAATAATTAGAAATTATTTTTAGTTCTCTGAATAAATCAGCAACTTCTCAGAGATGGAAGATGGCTGGAGGGAATTTTCAAGTGACAAAGGACAGCAAGTTACTCACCGTCTCCGTGGTAACTCAACCTCACTGTCAACTTCACCCTCCTCCTCTTCTGATGACACTCCACGCCTCTGTAGTGAGATACAGGAAAAATGCACAAGTGAAAATGATCAAAGTATCGCCAGAGGGATAGCGAGGAATATGAACAGATATCCAGCACTGTACCTGTTTGCGTGTGATAGCTGCCCTGTACAGAATGGCTGAAGGTGTGAGGTGCTGACTCCCAATTCCCCCTGAAGCCCCCCGTGGCAACCTCACAGCACCAGCTCCCTCCTCTTTGTCCTCCCCGTCGTGAGGAAGGCGTGGAGATCCCAGAGATCCTCGTCCTGCTGCCGCCCCCCTCCCACACGGTGAGTCTGGGCTGCTGGAGAACGGGAACGAAGCCGCGTCCTCGCTGGGAGTGTCGCTGCGTGGAGGAGTTTCTGTGAGGTCATCCAGACCGGCTGCCCCTCCCTCTGACCCCCCTAAGCCGGCAGAGGCACTGAGGCTCCCCCCTCTCTCTAGCCCGCCTACAGAGGGCTCCCCTTTGCCCTGGCCTTCTGCTTCCAGTGTGGTGCAGATGAGGTCAGGGCTGGAGGAGGATAGCTGCCTCTGCTGCTGCTCGTGGCTGAGGCCCCGCAGGGCTGCAGAGGGCTCCAGGAGCTGCTTGGAGGTGTTAGTGGTAGAACTGTTAGCTTGGGCAGTTGTGTCCCTGTTGGGGGAGGACTGAGTCGCCTTAAGTCCAGCCAGGTCCCCACTGCTGCCCTTACCAGGCTTGCGATGGCGGGTCTTTACCCTCCGAGACCGGCTGGGGGAAGTGGAGCTTCTGTTGGGGCAGGCTGGGATAGTGACTTGCATGACGGAGGAATCCATTTTGGGAATGATTACCTCAGACTTCAGGATGTCTGGTCTGAAAGAGTGGGAGGGATTAGTCAACAACTACAATCCACAAGCCTGGAGAATGTTCATTTATCCATTTTACTATCAATCATTTATCAAATACCCACTGAAATGAGATCTCACACCTCTTTCCCGAGGGCAGTTTCTGTGGGACATTTCTCTTCTTGATGAGTTTGTCCATGGAGTTGGAGGAGCTGCTCTGTCTGGAGCTATGGTGCTTGAATAAACCTGGATACTTCTTATCCAAAGACTGTTCTCTCCTGAAAAGGAATACCAAAGTGTAAATGCAGTGAGGTTTATCAATTCGTAAAGCGCATCACTATTTTTCAAGCATATTTGTACCTCTGCAACTCTTTCTCTTTGAGCTCCAGCTGCAGCATGACAGCACTGAGTTCCATGTAGAGGTTGTTAGCCCTCTCCAGTTTCCTCTCATAGTGCTCACGAATGTCCAAAGCATGCCTGTGGAGAAAAGAAGCTGCTGATGTCATTGTGCATCCGCATGAGAGAATCCAAATCCTCTATAATAGACGGGCACTCAAGGTAGTTATTTCATCCACAGGGGCAGACAAAGGAGTGACAGCAAGAAATGGGACAGAGGGAACATGGCCTCATACATGTAAGCTCTGGTTGCAACTAATCTGGCGTGGTGTAACGCCTGGAGTTAGGCTGGAATGACAGTAAAAAAAATCCACCTGAGCTCCTCTCTGCGTCGGTTGATCAGCTCCTCATCGAGTCGGTGGAGACAAGTGCCCTCAGATTTAATCTTCTCAAAGTGCTGCTTCACCTCCTCTCGCCATTCAGCCTGATGAGAGCACATTTCTGTTAAACCAGCTCTGTCTAGTCAGAACTGATTTTAAACCAGTTCTCTTTAAATGTCTGATTACTTTGCAAGAATGTGTGGGTGCATGTGTATTTGTGTCTGTTTGCGCACACACACACACACACACACACACACACACACACATATATATATACAGACACATATATATATATGTATGTATAATGTATCATTATGAAGACTTTTTGGTATTTTTGGTAAACTATATTGTTCTTACATTCAGATCTGGACTCAGAGATGCAACCATACCTGAGACTTGAAGTATGTTTCTTGTGGAGTGGACAGTACATCAGCTGATGCTATATCCAGATGAAGAAGGATCTGACGGAAAGAAGGCCTATTTCTGGGCTTACAGTTCCTGCAAACCCAAGATGAGAAACACAGCTGTGTATATTTACAATGCACCTTAAAATCAATAAAGTCCTTAAACCACAGACAACCCCCCCGCCCCGTGCTACTACTTTCAACCCTTGCTTCCAATACTCTCATACACTCATCTGTCCTCTCCTCCCTGATGTGCTCATTATTTTTCAACTGTCCATTTGCAGGCGCTGCTCACCAGCACTGTCTGAGGAGGATCTTGAAGCCATCTGGGCAGCTTTCAGGTATGGGCAGCTGAAGGCTGTTGTTTCCCACGCCCCAGATGATGGCAGACGAGTCTACATCTTTATAAGGGATCTCCCCAGTTAGCATCTCCCACAGCACCACTCCAAAGGACCTTTAAGGTAAGTAAAGCTTGTTGGTTTAGGAAGTTTCACTGGAGTCGAAATATGTTCAACAAATCACAACAAAACAATTCAGTCACAAAAGTTGAATAAGTAGAACTTCAAATACCTCAGAGGGATAAACATCACTGCAAAAATGTGATCATAGCTATTGATTCACAGTACATTATCGGCGCTTTTTCTGTAGTGTAGTATATTAAAGGTAATTGCTAAATTGCCCCACTTAATGGTGGAAATTTTGCTGATGGAATTGTAATCTAGAAATAAAAATGTGACTGCTTATCAGACTTACCAGATGTCCACCTTTTCTGAAACTGGTTCATTCCGAATTACTTCAGGAGCCATCCAGGCTACAGTGCCGGCAAAGGACATCTTGGTGCTCTTGTCACTTAGCTCCTTTGAGGTGCCAAAGTCAGAGATCTTCACCAGGTCATCGTGTGTGATCAGCATGCTGCAAAGTTGAGATTAAATGGACATAATGTGAAATTCCAGCTCCTGTGTTGGACGAAACTCATCATTCGGCTGTGCCGAGTCTTACTTGGGGGACTTGAGGTCTCGGTGGATGATTTTGTGGAGGTGTAGGTAGTTCATGCCGCCTGCAATGCCCATGGACCAGTCAACCAGGAGGGACGGGGTAATTTTACGGCCTGCCCTCAGTACCTCATACAGCTGGCCTTGAGCACAGTATTCCATTAAGATACAGTAACAAGGAGCCTGGGTGCACACACCCCTGGAAGGAAGCAAAGCAGTCAGATAATGGACAGCCGGTGAACAGAAAAGGAAGACACGATCAGAGTGAAATAACTGAAATATGTGACCCGGTAAAATACCAGTAGTAGTTTCCTTACTTGAAAGTGATGATGTTGGGGTGCTTGAGTTTGCGGAGGTGTTTGATCTCTGTCTCTTTGATGTCCCGCACTTTCTTTACTGCTACGTCTTCTCCGTGGAACTTGCCGAGGAAAACAGCCCCCTGTGCCCCGCTGCCCACCCACTGCAGGTCAGAGATTTCCTCAAAAGGAACCTCCCAGGACTCTAAACTCACACCAACAAGTCAAGAAAACAAACCTAAGTGAGTAAATATGAACCCATGGAAAGTTACACAGTGAAACACATGCACTGCAACTGAATTTTTGCAGCAGAACTCTTGGAGTAATTACTTAATTTATATCCATCACACATTACAAAGCCTCAAATTGTCAATATGCACTTTCCTCAGCTTGGACAGAAAAGAGTTAGGGGGTTTGCTGAGCAAATGGTAGGCCCCTGTTACACATTAGAATAGGCTAACAGGACACAATTACATCATACAAAGCGCCTGCCATGTTCAAACAAATGGCATATTGACAGCTTATCCAGTAGACCGTTTCATGTCTATCCAGAGATAAGAGAAAAATCGAGGGGAAAAGCAACAATCCACTTATAGCCTAATCTGTCTGTCATCTGTCATACTGACATTACTTAAATGACTGTGAGAGCATGGTCACTAAAGATGGACAAGCCCAGCGGAATAAAAGAGACAGGCTGATCAATTCTTCATGAGGTCCGCTGAAGTGTCGAGATCTCCGGAGAGCTGCAGCAGTGGAGGCACATGATGCTTCCTCCTGACCAGCTGTGAAAACTCAGTGTAGCTGATGAGCCGCACTGACAGACCCACAAACACAGTCATGCTGGCAGCTGGACAAGGTGGCAGTCATGAAAAAAATTGGAGTTCTAGTTTGGGAAAATAACAAAGCAAATTTACTTAAGTGCTGTGTTTAAGTACAATCTGAAGTGGCTGTCCATTTTTCTGCCACTTTAAACTTCTGCTCCACTGTATTTCGGAGCTCCATAGTTTTTTCTATGATAGCCGTAGTTACTTTTCAGCATAGGACTATAAAACATAATGCAGAGTCAAAGGTTAAACCAGCAATTACCAACCTTTTAGGCTGTGGTTTGTGCCTCCACCACATTTTATTTCAATTACTGTTTGAGGCCCAGCACTGATGTTTCACCAAATAAGCAATAAGAGAGAAAAGTCCAAAAATATATATAAATTTGCAGATTAATTGCTCATAATACCACTGCGCTTGAACGTCTTCCACCACTATACAGTCGAAGCATCAGATATTCATTTTCACTTACTGATTGACTGACATGTTTAAGACAGTTTAGTCTGACTTCTCTTTCCAAACAGAAGGTCAGACAGCATAGAGGTGACACATTTTATCTTCACATACCTTCTTGGCTATGTTTATGTTCAGTGGAGTAGGCCTTTCCAATCATGGTCCAGACTGGTTTTAGGCATCCAAACAGTCCCTCCAAAAAACCTCCACTTCCTGATTGTAGCCGAATGTTCTCTGACTGGCTCCGAACAGCGCCAGCCTCTGGACTGTGCCCCGCCTCGGCCCCACCGCCACACTGGCAGGCCTCATGTTCATGTAGTTTTAGCACGCTGTTGTCAAAGTGGGCCGAGGGTCCATCACTGGGAGTGGGGCTGCTGCCGCCCGGCACCACCTGTCCACCAGTGTCAATGGACAATACGTTACGGAGGACACACTGTGTGGGGGTCAGGTCCGTTTCAGGGGTGCAAGCAGGGGTGTCTCCATCGAGTCTTCGATAGGGGGGTTCTGAGATGGGGGTGCTGAAGCCTGACAGGGAAGGGGAAGGGGCACGGGGCTCATGGATACAGGTCCCACTCATCAGGGGTTTCCCCGACACAGCAGGTTAGGGTGGACGGAGGATGGAAAGACGAGAAGAAAGCCTAAAGAAGAGGATTTATGATAACAGATGCGTTAGAGTGATTTCTAACTATTCCAGTCAACTCACAGTATCCTTAATGCTGTTCTGGATTTCAGCATGTAGGTTGATTTCAGCACCGGACAGATCCACCAGTAAAACATATTATTTTTGCATAATGGAACTGTCCAGTGCTGAAGCTCCTGCTGCTTTCACCTCCAGTATCTTCCACAGTTGGCACTAACTTTTCTTCCATTCAAACAATGCAAAACACCAAAACAGTGGAGTCGTGCTGTGAGTTGGGCATTCAGCCAGTCCCCCCGGTTTATCCACTCAGCCACTCCATCTCCACAACCAAATTCTGTCTGAATCATGCACTAAAGCCTCAATCTCTGTGTCTGTGAATGGGAGAACCAGCCGGCCCAGTGGAGCCATCACCCAGAGTGGAGATGGGCTTTATGAATGAATCGACCAGAGGAGGTTGCACAGTGCACAGCCCCCGACTGTCACCTGTTCTTTAACTGTCCCTCTGAGCAGCATCAGCATCTGACGGGACCCGAGCAAAAGCAGCTCCATATGCCGTCCGTCATGCATCAAGCGAGGAGCGTGGTGTGTAATGAAGAATATGACAAATTGCATAACCACCTCAGTGTGGATGTGCGTTCGTGCGTGCATGTGTGTGTGAGAAAGAGAGAGAGAGAGAGAGAGAGAGAGAGAGAGAGAGAGAGAGAGAGCACATGTACCCAATTCACATATCCTACACCAGCTCCGTGTCTTGTACTGCACCACTGCACGAAAAGAGCCACGGCGGCGAAGCGAAATGAGAGCGTGAAAAAACGGGCAATAAACAAGCACCAGGCCTGTGCGAAGGAGCAGTGCACACACACGCGCACACACGCACACATATATACACACACGCATGCACGCAGGAAGATCAATCTTTAAATAACCGAGGATGTGATGATGACACTCAGCAGCATCATAGCCGACGTGCATGAATTGCAAGCCCGATGCCTACTATGGTCCATGCCAAGTGAAACTGCCGCAGCGTCTGTACATTTACTCAACGTCGGCATCAACACAGATCTTTCGTAATGTGAGCTTTTTTCCCCTTCGCTGCACAAATATGATTTTGTGGCGTTCATCGACGATGATTCGTCTCTTGGCAGCATCAGTTCAGTGGTGCAGTGTGAGCGGCATGAGCGCCACCGCACCGAGCATCCTACCCAACCGTCCTGTGATGCCTGATTTCTAATTCAATCAGCTTTTAACCGGGATAGTATGACATTCCCATACCTTTCTGCCTGGTTGATGTCGCGTTGTCAAGTGAAGGGGTGGGCTCGGCTCTCGATTTGACGGCGATAATGAGCAAATCGTTGTTTTTTTTCCGCTCCGGGGCGCCTCTCGTATTTCCTGCGCCTGTATCCACGAGTTTCACGTTCCTGGGATGGATCCCAGCGGGTAAATTGTGTTATCAATAACCGGGGACCCATGCAACGTGAGGCGCGCTGGGTTTTTTGGGGGAGGGAGCTGTCTCCTTCCCAGTGCTGAATTGACGTCACGGAAATGCGAGTTGCGCCGCGAGGGGGCGCTGTCGTCCTCTCCCCCCTCTGCAAACACGCACACACACACACACACACACACACACACACACACACA
>NW_007578054.1:299847-372888 GCF_000690725.1 Stegastes partitus | reverse complement strand
CACACACACACACACACACACACACACACACACACACACACACACACACACACAGGCTCTAGTTTTCCATCAAAACATCCATCATTTCCATTCGCAAAATTTGTCATTATGGACGCCTGTCATTCATTGATCTCTATATTTGGGATCATCAGCAGCAGCAGCAGCTGGGCGGATGCTGCTGATGTGTCCTTGAGCAATACACACCGGCTCCAGGGATGCTGGTGACCATGCGCTCTGCCCTTCCTGATGAGGAGCATCGTCTTTTAGATCTTAATAGCAAATCAGATCATGTTTATATTTCATTTTGCCAACAGGATGATGACATATGGATAAAACACGCTGCATGTTAACCACATCTGTGAATGTTAAATAAACTGATTTGTGTGTCTCAAACTCTCCAACAACAAACATTTTCTGGTACCTGTTTGCCTCAGTGTGGATGTAATTTCGCGCTACGTCCTGAAGAGGGCAGCACATTAGTTTTGACCAGTGTGCGCGCTGTAGCAAAGCTCCGCACTATTTGTCCCTTCTGCTCGCCGTAGCTCATACGGCGGGACTGGCTTGAAGTAGGAAAGTAAATGTGTCACAACAGCTTAGCGTCTGCTTTTATTTTGTTGTTTGGTCACACAGCGAACGGCATTTCATCACAATATACAGGAAACACTACCAGGTAACGTCCACGACATGAAGTTGCGACAATAAAGTAGTTAACTAAGCTAGCAAGAGCCGGCAGCCTGGGTAGCTAACTTTAACCGTTAGTGCTAGCTAGCTAAGTACCCAGCTTTACAGTACGAGCACTGTCTGCCGAGTTCAAAACATGACATTCACCGCTTTGTTTTTTGTAACGTTACCTGACGGACCCATGTTGTGTCTCCAGGGGTTAGTGGCGGTGTTTCAGCAAGCTGAAGATGTGCTCTCTGGCTCTGTTCCCTCCTCCGCTGCCCTCCGGACAGACCACACTGTGTGAGTCCAACAACGAGCTGCTGTTCGGGGCCAGCACCGAAGACCGACTGAAGCAGGTCTGATCCAGATCTGCTGTGTTTGTCGTGAAGTATAAGTAACATTCTGACAGAAAACACGGGTGATCATGTTTGCAGTCGTTGATTGAGTGCTTAAACGTACCCCTATATTTAACTCAGAAGATAATATTCACTAAATGAGTCTGCACGAAGCCTAGTAAAGTTCTAATACGTTGTGTTTTCTGCAGGACTCCAGTCCTCTGAGTCTACATTTCCCCCGAGAGTCTCTGAAGCTCCACAGCCGCACAGAGAGCAGCAGCAAGGCAGCCTTCCTGGACCACTCTGAAACACTATGGATGAGGAGTGCAGCAGCATGGTGGGTAACATACACACAGATATATGAGGTGTGGTAGTTAAAGCATGCAGTGACATGCTATTAGTGTTGTCATGATACCACAATTGTACTACTCGATACCGGCCTGAATTTTTCATTACTGATACCAATACAATACCATAGCTACGATCTTACACATGTGACAGAACATGGAAGTTAATTTGAGCTTGGGAAAATTGCTTTTAGTTTTCGTGCTGCACACACATCATACAGCAAACATCAAAACAAAACTGCACCTGTAGGTCAATTTAAAACCATGATTGCACTATGCTGCTTCTGAATGTAAAGGTTTTTAGCTGTGTTCTGTTGTTTGTGTTCTTATTAATTACTACCCTATTTATTCCATCTAATTGTACTCTTGACATCTTTGAAAAGGAGGGAATGCATGCAAATGTATATAAAAGGGGAATTAAGTTTTAAAGTAATTCTAAAAAAAGTTTGACCATGGCAGTGCAAGACAGTGGAGGATGTGTGAGGAAGCCACAAAACAATGGACTAAATTACTGTACCTGGATCTCCTCCTTAAGGTCAGCTCTTAACACGTTGATGTGTCTGCACTTTCACAAGTCCCTCTACTAAGGATTTCAAATAATAAATCCTTGCAGAAATAAGTGGGAGCAGTGCTGTAGTGCAGCTTAATCACACTTTTATACAGGAGTTCTATTGATCATTTATAACTAGGGGTATTGATAAGCACACTTCAAAGTGCCTTATTTTAGCAGTTTGCAGTAGCGTGAGTTGAGATTACCAGTATAAATCCCTCTTTTATATGAATGTATTGGACAAAGTGCAGAAGACATCAGTCAGTATTGTGCAGTGTAGTTCTACAATACCACAAACTGCAGCCTCCAAAATGAGCGTTTAGTAAAGTCCTCACCTCTCTGAGACAAAACTGGAAACATTACTACAGGCTTTATTTCAGTACTGTTGAACTGGAGTGATTCAATTGAACTGGAATAAATTCATTTCCACTAGTATAATAATAAATAAATAAAATTATTACTATTATGATAAAAAATAATTCCATTCCACAGGGATTTGTAAGCTTCAATAAATAAGTAAACTTACTTTTGGAGGAACAGTGAACAAGAAATCTACAGAGTTGGGCAGCTTGGTAACTCAGTGCTCTCTGATGAATGGACAATGTTATGCAACTAACTCAATCATATCTTTGGCATTTCTAAATTCAATTTGTAACTAATAAGTCAACATATACAGAAAACTAATATGTCTGCAATAAGCTCATATCAGCAGATTTACAGCTGTAAATAGAGATGTTATCACAACATTATTTTTCAGTACAAACATGTGAGACAGTCGTCTTGTGAAATCTTATGACGTTTGATACAACTTTTAAGGGTTTGTGATTTGATTCCTGATCTCATGTTGCATGTGCTGTTTAGCAAGACACTGAAGTTCAAATTGTTTCTAAAATATCTAAGTTCAAAAATGCGTGTTGCTTTGGATAAAAGTGTTGTTGTAGTAACGTTTACTCGCTGTCATTAACTGAGATGATGTAATGAATAACCAATGACTTTCTAAGCTGTAGCAAAGACCGAAATGTGTCTATGTGCGGTCAGTCAGTTGCAAAACAGCCATGAATTGGCAAAAGACTTAAATGAACCCCAAACCAAACAGCTCTACCGCTGAAATAGAAGGATACAGCTGCACCTCACAGTCATGCAAATCAGTGCAATCTGGCACACAAGTTGGACCATGTTTTTATTTTATACTTAGTCAGCACTCAGCTTCTGGCATCAGTATTTCAGTAACATTTTGCGAGAGATTATATCTATTGCAGACAAAGATCATTTATCAAACTTCCTTCTGTCTGTTTCAGGCGGGATGGCGGTTTCACAGGGCTGCTCAATGAAATTACCAACTCGCATACTGAAGGTAAGTGCAGCACTAAAATCTCATGTGCTTTAGCACTTAAATTCCTGATGCTGTAGTGACTTTCAAACATACTAACTCTCTTGTAACTGATGCTCTTGCAGTGCCTAAATGGCTGTCAGTGAGTTCTGGTTGTATTCTGGCGCTGCTCCGATGGGTCTCTTCCTTTCACGGTTCCTTGTTTCCTCACCTCATAGTAAGTTCAGTCTGCTGATTGAAGATATTTTATGTGTTAACCAGATGTTTGTTCCTATGTTAAAATGTGTGTTATGTGTTTTAATAGTTGAGCAGTGAGGACATGATCGCTGAATTTTCACAGGTGCTAAACTGGTAAGTTCCTCTTTCGGTATTAATGATTGAAAATATATTGAATAGGACGAAACTGATATGCGGAAGTCTTGGTGAATGGTTGACAGTTTAAATGTTAATATAACAAATGTAGAACTACAAAAAGAAGTTAAATATTTCTTTTGTTGATGAACAGTAGATTTTATTTGCATATTTGCTTTCCTTGTGTTTTAAACTATGGTTGGATAAAACAAGACATTTAATGACCAAAGATTGAATCTGTTTAGTCATTATGAAATTAGTGGATAAAGAAAACAAGTGGTAGTTGAAGCTCTGCATTGTTCTGCAAAATAGTTTCATCTTTCTTAAAATTTGTAGTTTAAATAGCAACCTTTGTGTGTTTTAATCCCTCCTGTGTTACCAGGTCAGACTGTGTGGTGCGAGCCTTTGCATGGCATCCTCATACAGATAAATTTGCTGTAGCCCTGCTAGACGACTCCATCAAGATCTACAATCCCAAAAGGTACCTTTACTGTGATCTGAAGAAGGCCTGTTGGTGCCACAGTGACAGCACACAGAAAAAAACTATAGTTTGTGTCTTTCATTCCAAAGCATTCCTGCTTTCTTAGCATGTTATTGTACTTGATTTCTAACCCAGTAGTAACACAGTTAATTCTCAAATCTATAGTCTTTGAATCGGTCAGGCGCTCATGATTTAAAGAATCAAATAGAATGGAGCACATAATTGTCAATAAAACTTGACAGTGTAAAATGACAGTACATGCATACACAATTCAATTCTGTTCAAGTAATTTGATGCAACAGTGAACTTCTGTGTGTCTCAGTGACACCCTACAAGCTAAAATCTGACTGCACGTCAGCGTCATAGAGAAGTGTTGTTCTCTGACCTCTCAGTCATTCTGTCACTGTACTGTCACTGCTCTGACTCCTTTTGTTCTCAGTGCCACTACTCCTACACTGAAGCACCGTCTACAGAGGAGTGTTGCAGCAGTGCAGTGGAAGCCGCTGTGTGCGTCTGCGCTCGCTGTGGCCTGTCAGAACTGTTTACTGGTTTGGCATGTGGACCCCTGCTCACTGTCAACCAGGTATGTAAACCCCGAGGTGGCCGCAGGTCATAGCAAGCATTTGATTCAGGTCTCTGAAAAACAGGAGCTTAAAAATTCTGGATTGTATTTATAAAGTTCTTGAATATGTTTAGTTTGTCTGCTGTAGAACTAGTTATAACTGTTCTAGACGGTTGTTGGAAAACAGTAAACACTTACAAACTAAATGTGCTGTGGTTGTGACCGTGGCTAATCAGTCTGTTTTAACGGCATTTCAGTCAGTCTGTTAGTCTAGTAGCAACCACTGCCTCTACTGCTAGCTTATAATAGTTGTCTTGATGGGTGAGTGTTTTAGAGAAAAACCTAATTTGACTGATCCAATTTAATCAGTGCATTAATCGATTTGTTGATCAAAACAAATATTCAAGTATTGTGACAACTAAGTCATTATTTCACACAAAAACGAAACAATTTGTAAAAATTCCTTAAATCTGATGTACATGCCAAGGAATTCAGGCACTTAATAAGTTATTTTTGACCTTTCTATCACTATCAGTAAAAAGGGTATTATCAGCATTTTATGTAGTGTAAAAATAGTATTTAAAAGTCTTCATTGGAGTTTGTAGAAACTCTAATTGTGTCTTTTTCTGAGCTGTGTTTGTTCTTTAATGTCCCTGTTTCAATCTGCAGGCCTTCGTCTGGTTGCGCTCAGGTTTTGTCTCATCCTGGTCACTCTCCTGTCATTTCCATCGCCTGGTCTCCCAGCGGATCTCTCCTCCTGTCAGCTTCACCAATGGACACAGCAATAATGGTCATTTTTAAGCCAGAGTCTTTACCTGAAATTCTTTGTGTTGTTGTTGTACTTTTAACATAAATGCATCTTTCAGGTTTGGGATGTGGCTGCTGAAAGCTGCGTACCACTTCAGCGTATTGGAGGAGGTGGGGTCAATTTCCTGTCCTGGTCTCCTGACGGCAGCCATGTCCTGGCTTCTACACCGTCTGCTCTGTTCAGGTTAGAGAGAAAACTTGAGAGATTAGAAGTTTCACAAACTGTCTTTCCCTATAGAGCTGCCAGAGCACATTTCAAGTTAAAATCTCTTGTCGTGATTAGTGGTGTGTGGACCTGAGTGATTGGCCGCGTGCTGTACTATAATAGAGGCCCACTCACCTTTCATGAATATTTATATACATGTAAGGGATTAGTGGAATATTCTGGAGTTTAGCAGGTATTAGTTTAAGATAATAAGTGGACAGAAAGCTTTTAGACATGCATAAAACATGAAATCTCCTCCTTCAGGGTTTGGGAGACCAGGATGTGGACGTGTGAGCGCTGGCCATGTGTAAAAGGTCGCTGCCAGGTAAAACCTCGTCATGTTTGAAGTTGTTATTCAATTAGGTGGCAAAATATTTTCTAAACCGCATGTTTATTAAATAGTGATTGTTCGGTTTGATTAGTCTGGCTGCTGGAGTCCAGATGGGAGTCGACTTCTCTTCAGTGTTCAAGGAGAGATGGTCATCTACGCTCTGACCTTCACTGACACGCCAGGTTAACCGTCTCCATCTTTACACAACATACACTTGTAGATATTTGATTTTGCTGCTTGAATTGTTTTCTTCTAAACGTGGATTAACTGTGATTATAGTATTGAAGAGTTTGAAGAACTTCTGTTGCAGTGCAGGCAGTTTGACGTGTTACATACTCAATAAATGACCTGCATGATGTTATTGTTATTCAGCAGGTGTTCCTACAAGCACGTCAAAAGGGCCACAGGCAGCAGCTGTGGTGGCCGACCTGTCAGAGACAACCTTTAACACACCAGATGGAGACATCATGTAAGAGCTCTTAACTAAATGGCTAATTGGCCATCTTTTAGCCTAACATCAAAAACAGACGTAAATACAGCTTTCAGAAAGACCCACAGGCAAACAGAAAGACAGTTTGAAAGCACCTTGAAAATGGGTTTGAGCATGTAACATTAATAATCAAGGAGTTTGATAACCAATATCTGGACTCGATGTACATTATAGAGCCAATAAATGTTGCAGTAAATTGAAAATCTTGGCGGCAGAATTTAGAAAACTGCAAATTCTAACAAGAAACTTTGTTAAGGTGCATTTGTTTGCTGATGTTTTATTCAGGACATGTAAGCAAACGGATAGTACTGTGGGCAGGACGTAACTCAAGTGGTGACTACAGAGAGAGAAACGACTGCATCAGAGTCAAAGTGGTGCATTTGTTTTTTGTTTTTTTAAATCAATGATCTTTTTATTGAATTTTCAAACAGAAGAATTTACAATGAAGAGATTTCCTTTGTGCGTTACATAGCAGCATAAAGTAAAAAGTAGTGTGCATTTTTAAATTGTTTAATTTATCAGGAATTTATTCCAAAAAAACTGAACATACTTAGAATCAGAAAAAGGTGAAACTTCAGGTCTGATAAGCTTGTGCTTTACTTCAGTGCTTATGATAATTCACACTTGTACTCTGCTTTTTCAAAGTAGCAGGAGTAGTAAGTAGTTTTGCATACTAAACATACCATCAGTTTATAAAACTCCATCCATTTTTATAGCTTAAACTACCAAACAGTACCAAGTAGTAAAAATTAGCTTCATCAACTAAGCACTGCTTATATGCATCAGTAATGATCACATACAACAATAGCAGGAGCCAATATGATTTATGACTGTTTTTACTTTTTATATTTTAAGTAGATGTGTTCCTAATACTAAATGTATTCAATAATACTCTAATGTATTACTGATGTACTTTTAAAGGACTATGTTTGCGATGGGATTTAACTGCTTTTACTTGAGTATTTGATGTGAATATTTCTCCTATAACTGAATATGTTTCACTCACTGCTGTCTAATGTGTCTGCCAGTGTTGGGGGAGAGATCCAGTCTTTAGCCTGGGATCCAAGAGGAGAGAGGCTCGCAGTGCTTCTTCAAGGTCTCAGCTCCATTCTGTTCACCCTCATGAACTCTGTCAGTATTTAAGTATTTAAGAGCTCATCTCAGTCTTATCTGTTCTCTCAGGTGATCCACAAGCAGCCGACCGGCCCGCAATCATCGCTGTGTTCAAGACGAGAACCAACCCCATCTTTGAGCTTTTGCCGTGGTTTGTGTTTTTATATGTGGTTACACTTCATACTTTTGTAGCTTTGATGGAGCTCACAGATGTTGCGTTTGCCTGTAATAATAATGTGTGTCCCACCTGCATGTGCTGACTATTCCTTCTTGTTCAGCGGGTTTGTTCAAGGAGAAGCAGGAGCTGAACCGAGACTGATGCAGTTCCATCCCAGTTTCCAGCACGGAGCTCTGCTCACAGTGGTCAGTCCTATCCCTTGAATTTTTCCTTTTTACCACTTCATTATGTTTTAATCAGTCATTTGTAGAGCCTGATCAATCAGAGAGACATAGGTATCGGCATATTGCTGATTAGATTATATTTTAAAGAAAACAATGCAGAAAAAGATGCTTGGAGTAATTTAGAAATGTTATTGTCACATAGTTTGTCAGCTCAGACTTCATTATTTTTTACAATATTGCTAATTTGTGAAGTACTGTGCTGGAAAGTTGGTATACAAAGGCCCAATCATTTCCCCTTTTCAGTATACCTCTAACATATGATATATAGAAGATCTGAAATATTTGTTCTTGCCTGTTGAAGACGGATATGTTAGCATCAGACTGATATACAGCACTACCAGCTGTAGACTCCATGAAAACACTTTCTGCTGCTACACCATACATGAATGGACCAGCACATTGTCTTCATATGCTGGACTCTGTTGATTACACTACATTTCAGTTTGTCACCAACTTAACACTCCTCATTGTGTCTTGTACTGTAAAGCTGTCTGGCCATCACGCTCTCTCTGCATCACGCTTGGAGTCATTGGTGGATTTTTGTTTATACATCATTCTTGATAAACTACTTTCACACAAACCTGCTGCTAGTCCCAGTGTACGGACAGAGATGAGCCAGGATGCTTTCATGTTTCCTGCTCCAGACAGTTAAAATAGTTCGCAGAAGAAAATTAAACTGAATTCAAGACTAATATAAACTCCATGTTAAATGATTCTCTTACTAATTCCCTTATTTTTTTTTAAAAAAAGCTTATTTTAGCTTCCCTAAGTTTGATACTTATTTTTTGACTGATCATATCTTTAAACCTTTGTGCAGCCTTCCAAAAAAAAAAGGTTGTTAACCTCAGTGATTAATTAAAGATTAAATTAAAAAACAAAATTTTAAAAAATGAACGTTATTATTGCATAAAGGGCAACTAACGTAATTTGCATCAATGAATATCAGGTTAATCCATTTTCTGCTAGCTATGTGGGTCCAGATATCTTTAATTTAAATCATTTATATAACCTTAGAAATTCTTGTTAAAAACTGTTGTGATGTGCTGAAGATTATAATGATAATTAATTCTGGTCCCTACTGGTTTGAAAACATCATTTCATACGTAAGCTGGTAAGACTGTGACACAGGTATTAAATTGCCTCCTATGTGGCAAGAAAAGAGTCTTAAATGTAACTCTGTGAACTCAGCAGAAACTCTGATAACGGAATAATCTGCTGTCTTCTTCGTGTGTTATCTACCAGCTTCACAGTGATGTTTTTCTCTCTGTTCTCAGTGTTGGTCCAATGGAAGAATTACCCACGTGCCTTTCTATTTCCTGAGCGCTGGCGTCCCTCATTTTGGCCTCAGTGGCAGTCCGTTGCTGCCTCACCCACAGCAGAGACCTGCCGACTTTGCCAATCAGTCGCTCTTTACAGAACTCATCTCCTGACCAACCTGCACCCACCAACACACACTCGCAAGTGATTTCTATTACTGTGGATTATTAATAAATTTGTAGAATGTTCTTGCTGTACAAACACTTGTTTTCTGCCTTATTTGTCAAACATTATGAAGCTAATGATGGCAGTTTGTGAGAAATATTTCTCCCTCTAAGTTAAATAATTTAAAGCACTGCATTTGTGCAATAATGGTGGACTTTTCTGGGGGGCAGACAACAAGGATGCACGATCCAAATTCATTTTTGAGTAATATAGATGCTCAGTATACACCAAAAAAATGTAATGCACACAAAAGAGGAGCAACAGCACTCCGTGAAATCAGGGACACATCAAAATCTTAGAAGTCAGGAATGTGTTTTCAGCAAATGTTTCCTTTTTTTACACCTTCAATCAGCTGACCTGTGTAAATCATCCAAAACATAAGAATTTTAATTTAATTTTTTTTTTTTTTTTAAGGGATGGGGGTCCTTGGTGGATTCATAAAGTGTATTTCTGTCCAAATGTATGAGTATATACTGAGCCTGTCATGAAAATGTCTTTCTGTTGCACTGACCTAAGTTGGTAAGAAAACAAATGACTCCAATTTCAGGACCTGTTGCAGAGTCACTGTCACATCACTGCAACATTTTGAGTTTAACCTGATGAATGGTAGTAACTCTTCTTCATCCGTTTTGTGTCTTCTTTTATTCTTGGGTTCAGTTTGACCCCAACAATTTAAACCTCCAAAAAGATATAATTAAAATTGTGACCCAATTTAATGTGTAAATAGCCCTTTAAATAGAGATGAATAAAGTGTGTCAGTGACTTATTTAGAGATGTTAAACAATGAATGAGCTCCAATTCCCCCCAAAGGTAATAGGAGGGTTAAAAAACTTCATACCTAGTTACAGATAGTTATTGTCATTTGATGTAAATTTGTATGTAGTTTACAAAAGCAGGAAAAAATGCTGTGTAGATAATGTAGTGAAGTTTCTAAATGTAATTTAGAATTATTGGCAGAGTACTTGAAATAACTGTTGAGTTGTTCACTTACAGATGATGTCTGTCATTTTTTTGCATCCAATAATTTACAAAAACTAAAAATTTCAACAAAAAAAAAAAAAATTCAAATAAAAGTAGGATGAATTGACAGACTGTCATCTACCAAAGCAAGATCAAAGTAAGATTTATTGATTTAAAATCTGTCTTGTTTTACTTTGTATTTTTTTTCATTCACATTTTCTCTCTCCCATATATTTGCTAAAAATAACTTTGGGCCTCAAAACATGATGTGATAGAAGAAAAAAACATTCAATTTGACGCTATAGATGATTAATTGAGCTCCACAACAACGTTTCTGCATCTTTTAAAGCCACAGAGACCGAAGGTGACGCAGCTGAGCGGCTATAAAAGTTCCACAGACCATCATTCTGTCTCTTTTTGCTCTTGGACTTTGTGGACAAAATGACCTCAATGCTGGAAAGCTGAACTCTTTGGAGGTTGAAAAGCTTAAAAGCATCAAAAAACGTAACTTTTTTAAGAAGAAAGAAGAAGAAACCCATCTGCCAGAGAAACTACCGGTAAAAGGTAGAATTACCTGCACTGTGGAGACCTGTCTGACCTGACCGTCACTATGACGATAAGAAAATGACATTCATGCTTTTCATTGATCGTTATTTGTTAGTCGATTTCCTTAAATACGTTGAAATCATTTATAAAACTGAAAATCAAGTGTTGAATTTAGATTTTTTTAGGTAACAGAATGTTTAATAGGCTGTTTGAAAAACAGTTTGGTGATATTTGTTGGTGTTCTCTGGTGTATAATTGTTATTTCTGAGGTTTTATACCAGAACCACAGTGTAGTTACGCATATTATTTTTTCAACAAAAGGAAAATTTGTAGTTTTCTGTCAAATAGTTATTTTATACCTTGTTTTACTGTATGAGAAGTGTAGGTAAATGTGATGAATGTCAAACAAAGTTGCAGTGACTAAAGAAACAAGGAGGAGCAGGATGTACCGGTAATTTAAATGTGCTTTACTAAGAATTACTCTACAGCAGTGGTCTCCAATCCTGGTCCTCGAGGGCCACAGTCCTGCATATTTTAGATGTTTCCTTCTTCCAACACACCTGATTCAAATGATCAGCTCATCATCAAGCTCTGCAGAAGGCTCCTGATCATTTGAATCAGGTGTGTTGGAAGAAGGAAACATCTAAAATATGCAGGACTGTGGACCTCGAGGACCAGGATTGGACACCCCTGCTCTACAGGTACTGCATGCTCACACCAGTACTTAGTATATCGTGTATTACTGCCTGTGAAAATGTAGTTATTTATGCTATATCTGATACACACAGAGACAGACAGTGAGACAGAGAGACCACCTGTGATCACAGACACAGAAGTTAGAAGTCCTGTAAATTCTGAAGCTAAACCAAATACAGCTGTGATTTCTAGTAGTCAGTTTACATCATGACTCCTCATGGAAAAGTATTACCAGAGGAATTTAAGAACCTGATTGTGAGTAATACTTCCATGGTTGACACAGAGCGTCTCTACAAGAGTAATAGAGAATGATGGATTAGTTAAAGTTGACATTTAGTTATGTAAACTTGATTATATTATGCAGACTCACTTCATATGGAGCTCCTAGGCAGCTGCCCTCTTTGTCCTGTTGGTAATAAAGCCTCCTCAACCAAAGTCATACAAAGCAAAATGGTGACGTGTGCTTTTTTTTTGTAGCTGCCTTCACTACGACATTTTACATACTGTATCAGAGACATAGGGGAAAGACTCGCCACTTAAAGAATGCTGAATAGACATTTCTGTGTGAGAAATTCTATGACTGTCTGTTTTGTAACAGCCGAACCAAAAATCATCCATCAGTTTGCAATTTGCAATGTGATGCCCTGAAACTGTGCATATGTGCAGTAGAAATATAAGTTGTTGGGCACAACACTCTTTAAACCCTATTTTTCTCCAAACTTCTTAAGCAGTTTTCATCAGATTTGACCAGTGATTCTATGTTTGTAATTTTTAATGTGCAGGTGACCATTAAAGCACCAAGCGTCACCAAGATGGCTGCTGAGTGGTGAGACTTTCCGAAAAAGGCTTCCAATGTCTGCAATTAGTCAGGAGTGGGAAATTACAATATAGCTAACGTTTTAGCTCCACACAGTCTTCTTCCTGTCAAAACTTGATTGCTACATTACCCACAATGCTACAGAAGCGCATTGCATTTACCAATATTGAGACCTTCCATCTGTCCATCCATTTTCTTCCACTTATCCAACATTGAGTTCTCGTAGCAGCCGGCTTTCCAGACATCCAACTTCCCAGCTATGTTCCCAGGCCAGATGAGATGTATAATTCCTCCAGAGAGTCTGTGGTCGACCCTGGGCTCTCCTTCCAGTTCGATGTGACCAGGAAACCTTTAATTAGGATTAGGATGCCCAGGAGGCATCGGAATCAGATACCTGAACCACCAAAGCTGGCTCCTTTTGATGAAAAGGAGCAGTGACTCTGTTTAGGGCTGCCTCTTGATGATGTCGGCTACTTGTATTCATTCTTTCAGTCACTACTCAGAGCTCATGACCATAGGAGAGGGTTGGAATGTCGATCCACCTGTCCACCTCACGTTCCATTTTCCTGTCACTTATCACCATGATCCAGAAATACTCAAACTCCATCACTTGGGTGTGAAACCCCTATGAGTCAGCAAAGTTTGGAGCTTCTGTACCTCGTCTGGCATAGGGAGACTGATGTGTCGTGTGCTACAAGGGGGGTTACCTGGACGTGCTGACCACTGGCGTTGCAAGCTGGCTTTAGGGACAAAAAAATGAGATTTTATCTTGTAATTAAGACTTACTATCTCGTAATCAGACAGAAAAGATCTTGTCATTAGGACAAATGATGATTAGGAGATAATGTACAATAGATTAATGGGGCAGGAACTGGAACGTCTCTGAACTTGTCTAGGAATTATCATGTTTTAAAGTTTTCTTCGGTCTTGCATAATCGTTGTCAGTACACTAAATGGTACACAGCAAAAAAAAAAAAAAAAATGCGTTAATAGCTTATTTGGTCTTATTTAATTTTACAAAATGTTTACTAATGTAGACAAAAAGAGGCACACTATGCAATGTGTCTGTAACTGTATCCGTGGCAACATTATACCTCCTGTTTACATCTTCTTGCCTGAACAAGCCGCCATCTTCTTTGTAATCTTGTTTGGACTTTCAAAAACATCCATCCCCTTTTGTTGTGACATTTGCCCTCTTATATCTATGTGATCTATTTCGTTTCCCAGTTTTTAAAGATAATTACGGCTGATTTTGGTGTTATCCCAACGTTGACATAGAGCGTTATATATTTTTGTCTCTAACTTCATATGTACCGAATGTAAAACGGACTTTTTGTAAATTAAGTTGTATGTTTTGACCTATTTTAAATAAGAATATGTCACCGTAAAGGCTTAAGTCAAGCTTTTATTTCTCAGGACAGACCGGAGAGGAAGCAGGCCACAGTACAGATGAGCAGCGATGCAGCTGTTCTTGTGCATCACTACTCTACAAAATACTTGATTCCAGTCAACATGATGTTCTTTATTTATACCTATTAGTTCAGACAGACAGGAGCCCACGGCGCCCAGCCCCACCCTGAAACCGCAGAACGAATACAGTACTTTTGTTCCTTATTGTTATGAGACATTCTCATATGAAAACACACACTTCCATCACAGTCTTAAATTTTCACACACATGCTCGCACACACAAACTACGCACTCACAGTCTAGAGTATCTGACCTCAAGAAATACAAGTTTAACAACAAAACATTAAGGCACACACGTACGGTTCTGTTGAAAGAAGAAATAAATCCCCATTTCTGTTTTTATTCAAAACTCAATTAAAAATCAACTTCATTCTTAATTCGGTTTTCCTTTTATTTTCCAATTTACATCAATTAGAAGTGTAACAAAATAAAAACAAAAAATGATCATGATCATAATAAAATTAATTAAAAAAATGTACACGCCCTCACACACACACAGACAACCCACCCTGGTTGTTTTTGAGCGACTGTCCTCAGAGTCCCACGTTCAGCTGTGGGGGGGTCTGGACTCCAGAGGAGGCCTCCCAGTAGCCCCTGTCTCCCCTGCTTTAACCCGACTGCACCCCTCCTCCAGGGTGGAGTGTGAGTGTGTGGTGTGAGGCTAGTGGGAATTAGGGATGGTAGGGGGGATGGGGGAGGGGGGGGCGTTTGGTGAATTACAGAACTAGTAGCACCTTCTGAAGAGAGAGCAACCCAAAGCAAAGATGGCTGTTCAGCCCCAGATCCATCTGAAAGCTAATGTTTTTGGTCAGCTCAGATTTTTTAAACTCAACATTTTCACTTTGTTTTTCAGCGTGAGGTAGCTTTAAACAATCTGGATGACTACGATAAGAAAAAAAAAAAAAGCAAAACAAATTTTTCTTCGAATTCTAATTTGTTTTGGATGAGAACTGGGCCTTCCTCTGATGGGCAGTCAAGGGGTACAGGACACTGAAACATACACCCCAAATGTAACCTCACTTTCCAAAAAGTGTTGGTGTGCATATAGACACATGTACACACATAATGTGGAAATATATATAAAACCATCTGGTTGTTTATAAACACAGACTTTTACAACAATAGAACCAAGGATTTATAATACACAGTAAAGCTTTTGCTCCTGCTCAAGATGGAAAGGCCTGGAGCGCCCGGTTGATTTTACTTACTGAGAGAATTTTTTTATTTAGCCTACACTGATTCAAAATGCCATATTTGTGTGTCAGGAGGGAAACAGGGAGGGAGGTGGAGTAGGACTGAGACAGAGGTTGTGCAGCTGTTCCATAGTGGAAAGGGGGCTTATCTTACTTACAAAGTGAAACCTGTCCAGTCCTACCTCAACTCTGCCCATTCAGGTTAGACAATAAATAAGTGACATCAAGTCATGTTTCTGTTCTCCATAACTTGTTCGCTTGGTCCCTCCTCCTCCTCCTCCTGGCTCTGACTCATTCCCGTCAACAGTGGGCCATGGGAAACATGACTGGATCTCAGGAAGCGGGTTGACAGAGAATGCTGGTGATGTGTACAGATATTGCCGGTGCCCTTCAGTGCTAACATCCAGGGAGTACAACTTGGAGAGCACTTCGTTGTGAGAGAAAAAGTATCAATTTTCTTTTACAATTTCCAGTCTTCTTTATTGTGGAAGTGTGTGTAATGTTTCATGGTTGAGTTTATTTTATTTCCTGTGTTTTTTTGGGGGGCCATTGTGATACTCCACTTTACAAGAAGCAGACTGCGCCTACATCCACTCCGAACTCCTGATCCGCTCCTCCGATGTCCATAGGAGCAATGTCCACGATTGGCAGACGGGAGGTTTTCTGTGTTTTGTACTCAAAGACAGTCTTGCCCCACCGGCCTGTATGTCTCTGTTGGGCGAGAAGAGAGAAAGGTATTAGTTTACAGCAATGACAATGACATTTCTACATGCACTGTATAAAAAAATGTAAAATCTCACAGAAAAAAAAGCAAAAAGCTGGCAGCAAGGGTGTCAGAAAAAATACATTTAAGAAATGTAGAATACTGTAGCATCAAAAAAGAGTTTTTAAAAAATCAATGACAATAACAGCAAATGTTTGTAAAATAAAGTTGTTTTTAGCTGATCTAAATACAGCAAAACAGTGAAATTTTACAGATCGTATAGGAACAAACTACTCTTTTAAAAAATCAAGATTTTTAATGATAATATTTACAGTGTTGGCTTATTTATATATATATTACAGTCAATATGTACATTAAAACTTATTTTTGTGATTTTACTGTATATTATGTGTAATTGACTAAAACTAAGAAAATCTATAAACAAACAGTTTAAAAATGTATGTACTATTTTTCAATCCTTAGTATAATTTTTGTTCTTTAAAATAACAGTAGATATCTGAAAGATAATGATATTTGTTGCTGATTTAAATACAGTATGATAATTTTATGGTCACACATAACAATCTATATTTTTGTTGTGGACACTATGTACAGTTTTAGCCTGCTTCCTTCACAGTTTACATGTACATTCATGTTTTTTCTGTCATTTTGTGAGTTATTTGTAATTTAACGAAACAGCGAAAATCTGCAAAAATAGTAAATTGTTCAAAAATCTATTTAAAAACCTAAAAAAAAAACCCCACCTTTCTTTCTTTCTTTCTTTTTCTTTTTTTTTTTTACAGTGTATATAAAAGAGAGTCCTCACCTTGCAGCCATCCTCCAGCACGCTGTAGGTGAAGCGACTGTTGCCCTCTGCACGGATCTCCACATCGTTGGAGCCCTGCAGCAGCAAAGCCTTCTTCAGGTTGCCTGTGGCTTGGTCCATGTAGGCAATGCTGTTCTTGCAGTGGTAAGTGAGATTCTGGGATGCTTCATTGGACAGAAGCCTCAAGAAGGTCAGCTGGACGCTGGCAGCGTTGGCAGCAGGGCCATCCTGAGCATAGCTGAACTGTGGAATCAGACAACAGGTCGCAGGGTTAGCAGCTTCCACGTCAGTTTCAGTCTCTTCAGGATCAGTTTACACACAGAAATGATCACTAATGATGTATTCGTGCACTCACGTGGAATCCTCCATTCATGGTCTCTCCGAACCAGACGTGTTTGCGGTCCTTGCTCTTGCTGGTCCACCAGTTCTTCTTTGGTACCTTGGCGATGCTTGGGTAGACGCAGGTCTCTCCAGTCTCCATGTTACAGAAGACCTTGATGGCATCAGCTGTGCTGCCGATGTTGGGATCAACCCAGTAGTCACCTGGAGAGATGAGAGAGGAGGATTGATAAGGATAGAACCCCAACAGGTAAATGCAAAATTTTATTTGTTGAATTGCTCATGTCCAAAATCAAAGTTAGAGGAAGTCACTTAATATATAAAGAATTGATGTAGCAGGATTTTAAAGGTCCAATGTTTGTAATTTAGGGCATCTAATAGTGAAACTGCAGATTACAACCAGCTGAGCCCCCCCCCCCTCTCACCCTACCTTTCCAACAGTTGCTAAACATGACTAGATACAGTGTTTGGTTTTTACATTCTGAGACACTGTAGAAAAGTGCAACATGGTGGACTCCATTAAAAAGGACCCTCTTCCTCTGTACATAAAAAAGGCTCATTCTAAGCTAATGAAAATACAACGATTCTTATTTTTGGATGATTATACACTAATAAAACTCTAATTATGAATATTATATTCCATTTTTGCCAAAAGATTCCCTCTAAGTTCTACACACTGGTCTTTTCAAGTCAGGTTTATGGCCCACTAATAAGACAGTCTCAGTGGTTCAAAGGCTGTCCTACAAGTTGTTTTCCTCCTTAGTTAGTTTGGATAATATATGTTGTTTGTTACATATTTCTGTAATCTAACCAGTGTAATTTATATGAGCCTATAATATAGATTTTTCTCCATTTAATTTAATTTCCCACTTTAGCAATATTTTTTCACAATTTATTAGGTTATTGGAATGATAACTGTTGTTTTTCCAGGTGTTTGGACCCTGCAAGACAGCCAGGCCACCTCTTTTCTAGACTTCTGAAAGCCCCACTGTGAATTCACAGCATCAGAATATTCAAATAATCAGGAGGACATGATACATATATCATCAGCATCATCAGCATAACTGGTTGTGCTGAAGGCTTTTTTTCTGTCATTTGACCTAAAGGAAGCTGAGAATTGAGCCCTGTTTCATACTAATGACAACACAGACAGCCAGTGTCTTTCAGGGATGTTTAAAATGAATCAAATGCAGCACAGAAGTAAGACCTGTCTATAAAAACAGGTGCTGTCACTTCAGCAGCTGATCAGACCTTGGTGATTGGTCAACTTACCGCTCTTCCATTCAGGATGGCACAGTTTGAGGTCTCTGCAGGTGCGGGCAGGGTTCTTCTGAGAGCCGTCAGGGCTGCGCAGGTTCTCAATCTGGTTGTTGAGGGACTTGAGTGTGGAATCGACCTCAACGTCGTGCTGCCTCAGAGAGCTGGAGGCCTCATCAGCCCTCATGTACCTGAGAGGATCGGGGGATTTCTCAGTCTGACCTAGGCCAGCAAAGGCAGACATGTCGATGCCGGGGCCAGGTGGACCAGGAGGACCAGGGGGTCCAGGATTACCAGGAGGACCCTGAAGGAGGGAGAAGCAGGAAATGAGACCTTAGAACAGAACAGTATATAGGCCTGTGCAGGTTGTAGAATTTATAAGAAGGACATGTTACATACAGCAGGACCACTTTCTCCAGAACGTCCACGAGGTCCAGGAGGTCCAAGTGGACCGGGCTGTCCGTTAGATCCATCTTTGCCAGCAGGTCCGGCTGGTCCAGGTGGTCCCTACAGAAACAGTGAGTGTTATACTAACATGTCCTCATTGCTTTTTGTTCAAAATGTAAAACTATATTTGTTATTTCTTTAGATCCACTGTGAAGTCTGAATATGGAAAAATCTGATAAAGCAATTCAAATGCACCAGCAGTTTCTCTCTATTACCCTCAGACCCTTTGCCTTATTATGCATGAAGATTATTTGTATGGTGACATTTCCCTTCATTTTTCTTATCATGAACAGTGAACAGTGCTTAGCTAATCTAAAGTAGATATTGAAGCCCATTTCCGATCTCAGCAGGAGTGGTTTCACAAATCATGGTCCCCCCTGTCTGTCTGCCACTTTTCCTCGCAGAGAGTAATTACAAAATGCCTTGGCTGCCCATCTTATCACAGCGGTGGGTAATTAAAGCATGCAGCCTTTCCCGTCCCCGTCTTCGTCAGGTGATTGGAGAATTAGAAAAAGACTAACCTGTGCCCTTCATTACCATCACATATCTTGGCTGTTAACACTGTAAGATGGAAATGTAACAAGAGTTTTTCTTCTCTTTCTCTTGGTTTTCTCACCTTAGCGCCGCTTGGTCCCGCAGGTCCGGAAGCTCCAGAATCTCCAGCGGGACCCTGTCAGGACAAGGACGATCATGGATTAGAGGACAGAGAAGAAGTGGCACTGCAGGAATGAACTATGGTAAATGGACACTTACAGGAGGTCCAGGAAGACCCTGCAGACCAGTGAAACCACGGTGACCCTTCTGTCCTCTCTCTCCAGTCTCTCCAGCCTCTCCCTTGTCTCCACGTGGTCCTTGGGGTCCCTGGAGTAACGGTTAGTATTGTAATAAAATTCATAGCTGCATATGTGTCACTCTTTTAATTACTTCAATCAAAAATAAATCAAAAACAACTTAATGATAGCTTTTAATTGGAGATGATGACACTCACAGCCATTCCTCTAGCACCACCTGGTCCAGGGGGTCCTCCGGGTCCTTGAGCGCCCTAAAGAGAGAAAGGATAAGTGTGGGCGCATCCTCATAATCATAAATTAAAATTAATGACTAAAAATATGAATTAGTGCCCAACACTATAACAGCAGCCCCAACAGTATCATGTGCTACTTACAGCCTCTCCTCTGTCTCCCTGTTTGCCGAGAGGTCCAACAGGTCCGGGGGCACCAGGGGCACCGGGAGCTCCGGGGGCACCAGCAGGACCGGTGTTACCTCTCTCTCCCTGCAGGACAACACAAGGTGGTGACACAGGATAACAACAGTGTCTGAATACGAGCAGATGGTAGATTTTTGTCAAATAGCAATTTGGTTTCAGAGTTTTATGTGAGGCTGAAGTGTCCCACCTTGGTTCCAACAGCTCCATCTCTGCCAGGGGGTCCATCTGAGCCTGGGGTACCCTGAAGTAAAGAAACATTTTTTTTTTTTTTAAAATCATATGACATGAATTGATTTCATACATCAAGATTTCAGCATTATTTCCAGCACTGTAATGTAAAAATATGGGCATCATTGTCATTGGTCTGACCTCTCTACCAGTCTCTCCAGCAGGTCCAGTAAGTCCAGGGGGCCCAACAGGTCCAGGAGGTCCACGGTCACCACCAGAGCCAGGACCTCCCTGTTTTCCAGGCTCTCCCTACACACAGAAAAAACATTGTCATTACATTTTAATGTCTCCTCTGACATTAAAGGCACAGAATTATCTATAAAAAATGAATCTTCTGACTTTTAATAAATCAGTTATAGAATTGCTCATCAGAATCAGGCTCTTTTCACAGATATTGTAACTAACAAGGATACATCTAAGGCAAGTCAAATGTAAATTTAAATTTGAACATGATAAGGTAAGTCCTGTTTTGCAGAACTGACCTGATGTCTATTAAATTTTCACCGAGCTTACACAGAAACTAAAAAAAGAATAAAGCATCATGTGTTGACAAAGGTACTCACAGAAGGTCCAGGGAGACCAGGGAAGCCTCTCTCTCCACGCTGACCAGGCAAACCAACAATACCACGTGATCCAGCGAGACCCTGAGGACCTGAAGGCCCATCAGCACCCTACAGTCGGGACAGAGGAGACTGAGTTGTCAAATGTTCTTGTGTAGCTGCACCTGTGAGTATCAGGCTGAAAAGCAGGTGACTGTGACTGGAAGTTGCCTGACCGCATGACTCCAGCCAAAAGTAGTTATGGCTTCTTGTGAGCTACAAAATGAAACTCACAGGTGGTCCATCCTCTCCAGGTTCTCCCTTCTCTCCCTGTGCGCCAGCGGGTCCACGAAGCCCAGCATCTCCCTGTCTTCCTGGGGGGCCGGCATCACCACGAACTCCCTTTGGACCGTCTTTACCAGCAGGGCCAGCAGGACCAGCAGAGCCGGGGTTACCCTGGGATGGAAGGACAAAGAAATTTAGTGGGAAAGAGCACAAAAGCTAATAATTTACAGACGCAAAGAGACTCATCTCTTCTTGGAGTTTGTTGTTGATGAAATACTCACATTTGGACCAGGAGGTCCAACTCTACCAGCGGCACCAGGGAAACCTGTGGCACCCTGTCAACAACAAACAGACTGTGGTAAATATAAACAAATCCCAACCTCTCGGCCTGTATATTAAGCTGAGGTTATTTAGAATGTTTTGAGATTACATCAAAATAATGGATTACAGGTCACAGTGGTCTGACCGAACACCTAACCTGTCCTAAGGCAAGATAGCCTGCATGGCTTTCTGAATGCAGAATGATATAACATTACATTTTTAAATGATTAACGATTTTTGACCTGTCACAGTAAGAAAACACATGTAAATAACAACTAATACAATTTATGGTAAAATGAATGATGAATAAATTAGCGCTTTCAGTGTCAAGTCCCTGGTATGGTACACGCTGGCCTTCTGGGAAGCCATCATGACTTACCGGCACCATGTTATTAGTAATGTCTGTTTTTTACTTCTATCAAGATTCAAAGTGTTTGCTGTGACAAAGACTTTATATGCTTTCAGTACAGGCTAAATAAGATTGTGCAGTTCTTCCCCTATACACTTATGTGACATCAGATAAATGCCTTTAGGAGACTGTTGCTGATGTGGACCTGTAAAGCTCAATATGACAGTGTGGAACACGTCATGCAGCCTTAGACAAATACTTTTCATTTGCATTGTGAATTGAGCAAAAAAAAAAGAAGTTTTTTTGATGTAGTCTATCTGCGTATCTCCACAGTAAGTATGAATTATTTTGGTATCAAAGGCATCTCTGCAGTGCTCATTGCTGTTAAGTTAGAAAAATAGGAGGTAAATTCAGCTTGCCAGTTCTCTGTATGGTGCATACTATATCCAAATAATGGTTTTAAACACTCCTCTTAAGGCTACAGTTAATATTATTTTAATCATCTATTGATTTGATGATTATTCTGTTGGTGGTCAGCAGCAGTCACACTATTTGTCTTAGAGTGGGAAGATGATAGCAAACAAACAAAGCCTGATCTGTTCGACAGAAATGTTTAAAATTGAAATGTGCTCTCAGACTGCGCTCACTCTCTGCTCCTCAGGCTCATACTTTAGACCACCAAAGATATAAAGCTGTCACTATAAATGTTCTTCTCTTCTAAAAGTTGGGAGTTTTTTTTTATCATCTGAAGTTTAAATGAGTGTTTTATTCTATTCATTTTTTCATCCACTCTGGAATTGGATTGTGTCATGTTGTCAGTGTTTTATATTTTTATCTGCTATGCTGAAGCCAAATTGCCACCATGGGAGTTTAATAACGACTGAACTGAACTGGTCTATAAAATGTCAGAAAATAGTAAAAATGCCTGTTAACATTTCTTAAAGCCCAAATGGCTGTTTTTTGGATTAAGTGTGTCACAATATTATTCTTTCACTGCATGATATTCATGGCCAAATATTAACAATCTTTTTGGATGTCAATGAATATTTAGAAAAAAAATCTATTTGTCAAAATCCCTTTCAAGTTTTGTTTTTGTCTTTTGTCTCTTTTTGTCTTCTTGGCAAATTAATAACACTCAAAGCACAAGTGTAAGGAGGTCGAGAGACAGTCTGCAACCTTAACTGTAGTGCATATTGTTCCCATGTTGGAGTGTCACCAGATAGTTGCTGGCACTGGATTATTCATGATTTTATCATAGGTGTATTGTGAACATAATACCTATATTTAATTATTTTTTACATTTCATGGTCATTGTCAATATCAGTATATCATGGCACCGCTGCTTAAGGATAGTTTGTTTGGTCTAATCAATGATGTGAAACCCCTAAATTATCAATTAATTACTAATTATGGCTAAACAACATATTCTCACAATCGAATAGAGGATGAAATCTTTTGATGTTTTTACTTGGAGTATTTTGGTTAGTTTCACTTCAAAACTGTATTTCAGCTCTCATTTTGCTTATCTGAAGAGGATTAAGTGTTAGTAAACTCAATCAATAAATCACTCATGGTGCAGAACTACGAAAAGTGCTATGCATGTAAAATATAGGATTTACTTACAGCAGCTCCCTGAGCACCACGTGCTCCTTTAGGTCCAGTTACACCAGTGGGTCCCTGAAAAAGACGAAAAATAATTAATCATGTTCATGCCACAGTAGGGTGGCTCTAAAGTAAAGACTCTTATGCAGGACTGTGTAATGTTTTCTATCTCCAGTTTAATCGAATCCACAGATGGATACAAGATACAGAGTATCTGGTTCCAGGACTTTATTTTCATTTCAAATACCCACCACAGGTCCAGGGGCTCCGGATGGTCCCTGGGGTCCAGGAGAACCAGCTTCTCCCTTCTGTCCGCCTTCACCGAGCTCTCCCTTAGCGCCAGGCTGACCATCTGCACCCTACATATTTTAAACAGGAAAGTAATATTAGTAGAATGTCAATAAATGCGGTTTAATTCTATTTCATTTGAATAGATCATATAATGGTGATTGTACTTACAGGAGGTCCAGCAAAGCCAGCAGGCCCAGGAGGACCGCCCTCACCACGGTCACCCTGCAAGAGCACAGAAGAGACTATCGGTCAATGAGAGCTTGGGATGACAGGTTGGTGCTCTTTATATGAACAGGTATTTTAGAACTGAGAATTTTGTTGGAGGACTATGTTTAGTTACAAAAGACTAAACTTTTCCTCCATGTCACACTAATATACCATTCTCAATTAAAAGAAAAGCTAAGCAAGCTTAACATTAAGTATAAGTAAGTAGTTAAATGGGAGGGGGAATCAAAGAGAAATAATCAAATTTTGGAAATACAAATGAGACAAATAAATACATGGATGATAAGGGGGAAACTAACTAGTATTGTGTAATCCTGCTTAATGATCCCCCATTACAATATTGTAATGCCGTTAATTTATGAGGAACATTATCATACACTGTAATAAATTTTCCTGTAAAATTGCAGTAAAATGACGGCAGCTATGGTCACCAGTATTTTACTGTCTTTATCTTTATGACCCAGAACTGAGGTACATCAGCTCTCTAACATATGAAAAAAAGCACATACCACTAAAACACCTAAAACAGTAAAGGATTAATGTCAAGGCAAGTTACATTTGTATGGATTGGGAGCATTTATTCAAAGGCAGCAATGCATGACACATTGTAGTGTCTTAAATATATTTTAGAAACCAAAGAAATACTTTTATTGTACCAAATGTAAAAATGTCCTTTGTCTTTTTGTTGTTCAGTTCACACTGTCAGTTTGTACACTAGCCTTCTGTTAAAAATCAATCTTGTTTTGGGCTCTAAAAACCAACAAATCTTTTATTTCTTCAACCATATTTTGGAAAAACAGTACACTACTGTTAACATTTGATTACATTTTTAGGTTTTTCTGGCTCAGAGTGGGCCTTTGGGCTGCAACTGTACACAACAGTAAACATGACCAGTCTGTGTACAGTGAATGCATTCCCTTGTTTGACCAAAATCTACCCATTTTTCTGTTATTTCTGACTATTTGAATAATAGAAATGGCTATTGTGATGGAGTAAATGACACCCAAATTATATTCTTGATTCTTAACATTTTAGTGCTGGTGACTTCCTTTGGCACAGGTTCCAAAAATTTATTTTGAGACTTGATTAGATGAGAAATCAGAACTTGTTTGGAGGTAACAATTGTGAATACATTTTTGTCACGGCAACGAATGGGTTTACACTGAGAAAATGCTCTTCCCTCAGTCAGTAAAATTTTTATTAGGAAGGGGTTCTATTAATATAGACTTCAGCCCACATACCCGGCCATCTGCCCTACACCGCTGTGTACTCTATACTGTGCTCCTGACACTTCACAAGAGAAGAGGTACTTACAGGAGCACCGCGAGTACCGGGAGCACCAGAGGGTCCAGTAGGTCCAGTCTCACCCTGGATAGAAGAGAAACCGTCAATCCAAACAACCAAAATGGCCTGTATACAATATGAATTCTGGTCTAAACTAGACCCTAGTTCATCCCTTCAGTAGCGCTATGTGAAATGTTATTATTGTTACCTTGGCACCATTTGGTCCAGATGGGCCGGGAGGACCAATAGGACCAGTCAAACCCTGAAAAAGAAAAGAACATGGATGGAGAGATAAGAGGAGGAAACACAATAGAGAGAACAGAGATTGGATGTGACTGAATGTTGTTCTTTTTGTTTGATGAGCCTTTGAAATGTTTTACTCTACAAAGGTGAAATAAACAAAAGAGAACAAGGGTTCGTTCTGAACTCACTCTAGATCCGTCCTTTCCAGGAGCGCCCTCAAGTCCCTTTGCTCCATTGTCACCCTGTTGGACAAAAAGCAGGCCTGCATTTTAAACATATGAAACTACCAGTAATGTGCACTATACTACAAGCTACACTTGTACAAGCTGCATTTTCACTCATGAAAGAATCTACAATTTTAAGAAAAAGTCTGCTACAACAACTTCTAAAGGAATCTGTTACTCACTCTGTCTCCCTTGGGTCCTGGGATACCACCAGCTCCTCTCTCTCCGGGCATACCCTGCAGGCCTGGGGGTCCCTGTGGTCCAGCAGTACCAGCTGGTCCAATGGCTCCCTGATAAAAAACAAGGATTAAGATTTTGAGATGACTGGTTCGTCAAATTTTGTCATGTTTCTGATAAATACTTGATCCTGAGCATAAGTATGGTGGTTTTTCTCGTATGTACAATGCCCAAGGTGTCATATTGAACCTGCAGTACTTTATAGAAGTGTTGAAAAACCTTATTAAACCATTCATCAAAGACCAAGGCTGCAGATTCACGTTTGTCATATCCACCAATGGATAAATAATTCAGAAAGGTCTTTGACATTTCTCTTTTCCCATTTCTTCTAAAATCAGTTCGTTAAAACTTTGAAATATGCTTACTTGCTGTGTTAGACAAGCAGACAAACACTACTCTCATGTCATATTAGCTTTGCACAAAGACTGAAAACTGGGGGGAGCTGCTAGCCTATCCCTGTCTAAATTTAACACAATCTTCCCACCAACAAGTTTAAAACTGATTAACATTTCATATCAAGCATAAAGCTGCATGTTGCGATTTCATGGAGTATATTGTGTTATATACACTTTTTAGTTGTAATCTGTATATTCTGGTGTCAATGTCAGTAAAGCATATTGAATTGACTGAAACGGATTAAACTGAATTGAACTGAAATTAACTGAATTGAAATTAAATGAATTGAAAATAACTGAAGTGAATTAACTCCAATCAAAAATCTAAAGCAGCTAAAAGAAATAATCCCAAATTCATTGTAGTTTCTGAAATTATTCTATTAGTTTTTTAGCCCAACAGCTCCATTTTTTTTTTGCACATTTCATGGTGGCACTGATGATATGAAGTTCTTCTAGACCATAAATCTAGGCCACACAGATTGGTCCACACATTCGTTCAAGCTGCACATGCAACGTGATAAATAATTAAAACACCTGCAGAGAAGCTGCAGCTGCATTTTCTAGTTTAGTGGATATTCATTTGCCTGTAACAAACGCAATTAAACAATAATTTCGGCGGATTGAAGAGTCATCCACTGACCTTGGGTCCATCACTTCCAGGTGTTCCGGGAAGTCCACGAGGTCCCTGAAGACCTTGTGGTCCAGCACCACCCCTCTCACCAGGGAAACCACGCTCACCCTGTTAGACACAAAGAGGCAGCAGATTAATAGGAGAAACAGGAACATGCAGAAATAGCTCAGTTAGGATGATGAAGTTAAGGCTTTCATGTATGGAACCAACAATGTGACTTAGCATATTGTACATGTATGAACTGTGTATGTATATAAAAAACATAATTGCACATGTGTGCAGCTCTATTTGTATTGACAACATTGGAAATGAAGATGTGAATTCTGAACATGAAAACTCACTCGAGCTCCAACAGCACCGGGAGCGCCACCCTCTCCAGGAACACCCTATGGACAAAACAGACAGTTACAGTTAATTGAATAATTCCAGATACAACCATTTTATATCTTCTAGTGAGGTCTCCTTGTTAATCCTAGCGTGAATGGCCAACAGAATTCATTTTACATGATTGTATCTTGTTCTGCAGTCACACATAGGACTTTCATATTGTTTTGTTATTAAACACAAACAAATTACAGTGCGCAGCAGCCACTTCATATAAATCACAGAATTAAAAGGCCCAATTATCCATTGTCTATACACTTCTTAATCCTCACTAGGGTCATGGGGGACTGGAGTCTATCCCAGCTGACGTAGGGTGAAAGCAGGGGACACCCTGAACAGGTCACCAGTCTATCACAAGGCTACACTTAGAGACATATCCACACCTACGGACAGTTTAGAATCACCAGTTAACCTCAACATACTTTTGGACTGTGTGGGGGACGCGAACCAGCAACCTTCTTGCTGCAAGGCAACAGTGCTACCAACTGCACCACCTTGCAGCCCAGGCCCAATTATATGCAATTAAAAAAAGAATAAGACCTTGTATAAGATCTGGTTCAAGCACTTGCACAGAGGGCGGATAAGCCATTTTGTGATGTGATATATATATTTTTAAAGATACAATTAATATGTTTAACAATCAGTTCATAATTAGCATTAAGCATTAACACTGGGATGAATAAATGGTTTGTTTGTTGTGTTGTTGTCAAGCAAATCATGATAGTTATTCTAGATTGATGTTGAAGGGAATATGTTGCAGCTACTTTTAATCATAAATACACTAAGTAATCCTAAAGCAGAGGCTTTTTTGCTTGTCTTTTACTCTCTCTGCTATATTTCTAAACTTATGGGACAGTCACTTCATATCTCAGCAAAGTATACGATACATTCTTACTTCACCATAAAGTCTTTTGGCATGCAAGCTATATGCCATACTCGATGTGCTGTAGGATACTTTGTGGCCGAAACAATATGTCGACAAAGATAGACTCACAGGTGCAGCACATCAGTTGGACAGAGCGAACACTCACCTGGTCTCCAGGTTTTCCAGCCTCTCCTGGGGCACCAGATGGTCCAGGCAGACCCTGTCCAACAACAGCAAAGCAGTTAGTGAGATAATGTCTGTAAATATAGGCTAGGCCATAACCTCTAAGTCTGCTGTTTTCCTTAATACATGATTCCATGAAGTTTATTCCTCTTGCAGCTCAAATACATATCTCCTAAATTAAGGCTATTCAAGCTTCGGGGAGTGAACCTTGTATTCCTGTTCTGGGTTTACAGGCATGTGTATCAGGGATTGGATGACAAAATAAACTCACTTGGAAGCCAGAAGGTCCAGGCTGTCCTTGCTCTCCTCTTTCTCCAGCAGGGCCCTAAAACAGACCAAAAACAGGGGGGATCAATCAAGAGTAAAGAGCAAGACTGCTAAATTAATATAAGGCAAATCTCACAACATGCAATGATGCTGAGATACTCACAGCAGGGCCAGGAGGTCCAGCAGCACCAGTCTCACCATCTTTTCCAGACAGACCCTTTGTAGAAAGACATATATAAATTATGAAAATTGTTCTGGAGACAGAAGGTGATGCATCCAGCTGAGGTTTGGATGAAGGTAACGTATTTACAGAGAAAACATACTTACTCTCAGACCAGGGCGACCCACAAGACCCTTCTCTCCTGGCTTTCCAGATTCACCCTATTTGGGAGATATCAGAGTAAATGATTTGTGGAAAGTCTGTTTGGCTTCAGATAGCACCAAGATTGGCAACAGTGATGTAATTTAGTTATTAAAATGTTGTACTTTGATGTATTTAAACTACATATTTTCAAATACATTTAATACGCTATATGAAAATGTTGTGTGTTGTAGTGTATTGTTCCTAATCTATTGCTATGAAAAAAAAAGTTCACACACGTACATTGGCTCCTTTTGGTCCAGGGAATCCCATCACTCCTGGCTGTCCACGAGCTCCCTGAGGACCAGGTGGTCCGGGGCGACCATCCTCACCAGAGGCACCCTGTCAGCGGCACAAATAAACATCACAAGTCAGCACTGACACCCAGAGGTATAGGAGATATTTGGACAGTATTTATCTAGAAATGAACTTGTGTTCCTATTGTAATTTTATTGCAAACTAAACAACTGGATGTGTACATAAACATTATCATGCTATCAAGCAAAAATTCCCTTTGTCTAAATAGCAGTCTATAGGTTGTATGTCAGGCTTTGTGGCTGGGAACAGAATGTAAAATGTTCTGTTCTCAGTTATGTGCACTCTATAAAGCTGCAATGAAACATCTATGATAGAGGGCAATACTGAATTAATACTGTACTCACAGAGGGTCCAACTTTGCCTTGAGGACCAGCATCTCCGGGACGACCAGTAAGACCCTATCAAAGGTGCACACATTTCAGAAACTGTCAGCATCACTTAAGAGGTGGGACAAATTTTTAACAGTGCATAGACTACAAATAAATCAGTCATGTCAAACCAACCACACTAAATATTCCTCAAGAAGGCTACAATCGCGTAGCGCTTCGCTTCCCAAATGGTTTTGGACTTAAAATCAGTAAAGATGTAGGACTCACTCTGGCTCCAGGGAGACCAGGCTCTCCTGTGCGTCCTGGGTCTCCAGAAGCACCTTTAGGCCCAGCAGCACCAGCAACACCACGTTCACCAGGGACACCCTGAAAAATAGAAGACCAAAGCAGGCAGGCTTTAAATATGTAGAACAATAATCCATTGTAGCATCTTTGTCATGCTACACTGACAGTCTGATGCCAGTTCCAACTGTTCAAGACATATCAGTGGACCCACCTTAGCACCAGCAAGACCATCCTGACCGGGGAAACCACGGTTGCCGGGAGCTCCCTGGAAACATAAACACAAACATAAACTGGATTAGACTGAGCATAAAGTAGCCTATGTTTTCTATGCTGTTTATAAAAAATGAACCCTTACATGTAATGTACATCTCAGTTACTTACTCTCTCTCCTGGAGGTCCGAGGGGTCCAGCAGCTCCAGGCTCTCCCCTGGCGCCTCTCTTTCCTTCTTCTCCTGCAGGGCCGGGGGCACCTTGAGGACCAGCAGGGCCCTGGAAAAATTAAGATATGTCAATGCATCTAATTCTGATGTCTCCTTGTGGTTATGGTATATATATGGTGAAAAACCACTGAAATCAAGTAGAAACTGAACAACTCACAAGCTCTCCCTTCGGTCCAGCTTCACCTTTGAATCCAGGAAGACCAGGGTCTCCCTAAACAAGACAAGAAACAACAATAAATAATCACATTATGAGCTGGCATTGATGTTTCAAATTGTTCTGGATGATCCCCAGCTGACTCACAGACTGTCCTTTGGGCCCAAGAGGTCCAGTTGCTCCCTGTGGTCCTGGTGGGCCACGGGGGCCAGGGAATCCAGGAGCACCAGCAATACCAGGACCACCCTTCACAGAGAAAGAAGCAATAAAATATCACAATAAAGTCAAATACTATCTGTATGAAATATAAAGTAAGATAAAGTAATGGAGTAATGAAAGTAATGGACTGAATCCATTGATGAAGAGGATGGACTTACAGCAGATCCTTTAGCTCCAGGAATACCGTCAGTACCGGGGTTACCCTAAACAGACAGAGCATCAGATACATTACATGAAGTGATAAATAATTAGCATGGTTGGAGTAAATCAAAGTTTGCATGATCAAGGTAAATGATGACAAACAAACCGATGCTCCGGCGGGTCCGGGAGATCCTGGGGTACCAGCCTCTCCGCGGGGTCCCTGTGCTCCTTCAGCTCCACGGGCACCAGTAGGACCAGCTTCTCCCTGACAGGACACAATAAATGTACCATTAACATGCAGAAAAAAATACTGTGTTCTGCATTTCATTAACCTGTGAATGCAGCATTTCTGCCTCCAAACAATACAGCTGAACCTAGTGCCGTGCTGCACCTGTCTTGACAATTATACAGTGTGCTGCCTAATGTATGACACAGCAACCACATGTCTGTGTTTACATTATTAGTTTTTATTCTAAGGAAGTCCATTAAATATGAAAAGACTCTGAAAGTATCTTTTTCTTCCTTGACAAGAAAATCTTCAAAAACGATGAGATACTGATCAATGTGACCAGAACAGAGTGATAAACTGAAATTACTTATACCAGGCCTTTATTGCTTTGTTTGAATATATAAGGTCTGCTAGACATAAATATTCATTTTGGATGATGTGATCTGTACAAACCTTGGCTCCTGGGGATCCTGGGAAACCAGGAGCTCCAGCAGGACCAACAGGTCCCTAAAGAGAAAATAGAAAGTTTCAGGTGAGAGTTAATTTGCAGCTGTGATATCAAAGGTAACATAATTGTAAATAAAAATCTGCTGGATGAAGTAGACAAAAAAAACCATTGGGACTATGATACGTACAGGTGGACCAGCAGGACCGGGCAGACCATCATTTCCACGTGCACCCTGAAAAGTGAAAAGAGAGGACAATCACTTCTGTGCACCATAACGTTTCATAGACCAAAGCATATAAAAAAATTGTTACTCACTGCAGCTCCAGCAGCTCCAGGGCGTCCTCTCTCACCAGGCAGACCACGAGGGCCCTATGAAAAAGATACAATTAATCAGTTTATTCTTTATTATTTTACCACAGCTGAAACATGAAGCAAAAACAGCAAGAAACTGAGTCTGTCAGAAAGCTCAGAACAACATGGCAGAGCAGATAAAGCAGTGGAGACTCACCATGGGTCCAGGAGCACCATTCTCTCCAGCAGAACCAGCCTCACCCTGATGGACAAAGATCAGAAAAATTAGAAGCATAAAGCAATGTAATTAACAACATGGATAATAATCAGATTTTTTTTCTCTGGTTTAAATGGTTTTATCAGATGATCTTGCCTTGGCTCCTGCAGCACCAGTCTCTCCCTTAGCTCCATCCAGACCAGGATGACCCTGCAAAGAAACATGACCAGGTACATCAGGATTCACACATCAGTCAGTCATTGTATGCAATTAAGGAGCAGAGACAACTTTGTGAAGACTAAACAGTTTATCAGTGATGTGGTTAAAACACTCACTCTGTGTCCTTTGATTCCTGGAAGTCCAGGAGTTCCAGGGAATCCACGAGCTCCCTGAAATAAATTTTAAAGAGGTCTAAGTCTCTTATCTTTTACATGTGATGTATTCCCATATGCAACAGGTGAAATAAATTTACATTTCAGTATGTAACAATCAAATAATCACTGGTTTTTATTTGCTCACCTGAGGCCCTGCAGGTCCACGCTCACCAGCTTTGCCAGGTTTGCCAGCTTCACCCTGGAAACACGCAGGTAGAAATACAAATTATTTGCTGTAGCAGAGTAGCTGCATAGTACGATGAAGCTGCACTGCACTTGACTGTAGTGGAAGTCTACTGTATACATGATGTAGCCTGAGTATTGTGAAGTCATCATTTTCTTCAGTACTGTTAGGAGACAGACAGTGCCCCCTGGTGGTGCAAAGAGTTTATAATTAAAAGTAATTACACTTTGGAGAAGTTGTGGAACAACAGACTGACTCAGACATCTGTGTAATATAAAAATAAGGAAATAAACTCAAGTAGTTTCATTGTTGGCTGGAACATTAGCACATAAGGACAAGTTTTTATGTGTAAAAATATGTGGTTAGGCTTTTGACCTTGGCTTACTGTAGGTTTTGTACTTATATTTCAATGACTTTCATATGCAGCTGAAGCCTTAACACTCACATCACTTCCTGGTTTTCCAGAAGGTCCAGGTGGTCCACGAGGTCCCATTGGTCCCTGTCACAAAGCAAAACAAGGCAAATCATTACTGACAGAAAGACAGGCTTAGGTGAGTTTCATTTTGACCTGCCTGAATAATATTGAACAAATTCCGTAGTTACAGCTCAAAATGTTATTGTAATATTAGATTGTAATATGGAGACATCAAACAGGGATGAGCTGAAAATGAACTTATAGCACTATTTGTAATCAACACTTGTTTTTATGAAAGAAACATTACACCAGATGTGACAATTCTAGTTTTAAGTCAGCCCGTTAGATACACAGATGCATCATGGGATTGATATTAATACTTACAGCTGGACCGGGCTCTCCAGCCTCTCCAGGGCCACCTTGGAAACCCTGTGGTCCCTATTGATGCAAATGACATTGCAAAGCATTAGGATTTTTTTTATTTATGCCAACAATTCTTGACATATTTGCACATCAGCTGTATTATTACAGAGCACAATCATATGTTGAATTAGCCCAATAACAAATGTACTTACAGGAGCTCCAGAAGGTCCAGGTGGACCACGGGGACCCATAGGACCCTGAAAAAGAAACACACGACATGTAGAAAGAGCTGATATAGCATAGTTTTCTTTCTTTTCTTTTTTCTTTTTCTTTTTTTTTTTATACCACAGAATGATGGAAATTAATGAAACAGGTTTCAGAAATGATGCGTTCAACTTGCAAAGCTACTGAGAATGAGGTCAAATTTAAGTCTGTCTCCATTTTTGGGCCCCAAAAAATATAAAAATAAGACAATATCTAAAGGGTAAAGTTGACATCTCTACATTTTCTTTCCTAGAAAACCTTTACAATCTTTTTCTAGGGATTTCTAAAGTATATATTTTTTTGTGTAACAAGGCTCTTAAGGCAGACTTCAATGTGATTCATACTCAAACACTAGTGATATTCTTTTAAATTTCAGATCCAGTTCTGTGTTCTGCGAAAAAGGTGGATCTCTGTTTTGAAGGGAAATCACTGAGCCACTAGGTGGCAGCACTGTATTCATCTCAGTGAAACACAGTGTATTTTTTACTACCTATTTCAGCAGAAACTCAGAAACTAGCTGAATGTCAGTAACAGGTTTTCTCTTACTTCTTCAAAAGTACACATATAGCACATCTTGTTGTGTAGGACACACCAGCAGTAAACAGCAATACTCACCATTGGTCCCTGCATCACACCCATCTGAGCACCTCCAGCCTTCTCATCAAAACCTCCAGCCATCTGAGCAGCAAAGTTCTGCAAACACACAAAACCAAGATGGAGAGTCAGGTTGTGCAGTTTATGTGCCCGGGTTAAGTGGGCCACAAATATTGTCTAAATGATGTTTCAGTAAAATAAAAGATGATATGTCTGATAAATTTGCACCTGCTCCTTGTACACAATAGTTCATACATATTATTTCTAAGACAGGTGTTAGGCGTCTGTAGTGTGTTGATCTGCTTGTTTGCCCGTTTACTTCTTTATGCTTTTCCCTTTATCCTCTTTCAGAAAAAATGACACGATTTTGTGGACTAATCTCGTGCTGTTGGAGCAAGTCAAGTGCAGCCAAAGAGAAATTTTAGAGAACATTCATGCATCCGTTTAATCCTAGGATTTTGCCAAAATAGCAACCAAAACACTCAGTGATGAAAACAACACTGATATCAATTGTGACTTAAATTATTCATTTTCCATCTGAATCACAGTGTGTTTAGCCTCTGTCTTCTTACTTATTGAAACATCTTATGTGAGGGTAATACTGTTCTATTAGGGCCTAACTGTGAGAGATGTGGATTTGACAAAACATTTTTTAAGCCAAACTTTACAGCAGTGTCCTCAGACTCACCCCTCCGAGCCCTGGTGGTCCAGGTGGTCCAGGTGGGCCGGCTGGTCCGGGGTTTCCAGGGGTGCCAGGCTCGCCATCTCTTCCTCGAGGTCCAGGATTTCCCTAGGGAAAAGAGAGACAGATGTTTTCTCTAAGTAACTGAAAGCATTAAAGAAGATTTCAGTTAACAAATTATATCAGTGTTCTAAAGATGTACAGCAAGACCACCATGTGGGACTTGGTGCACCTGTTGCACACAAGTGTGTGTTAATTAGCAAGAGTCAGTGTTAGATACATATTTTGGATTACACATTAAATTACTTCTCTTGCCATTCTGTAACATACTGTCTAACTCTGGTTGTAAGCCACACAGTTATAGGAAACAGTTTCTCACTGGTTCAAATGGTTTGCTGTTTGTTTTATCAGTGTCTTTCGCAGGGTTTATACTTTGATGTTCCTGAGTTTGAGTAGTACAACCACTGCAGTCTCAAACTATACATGCACACATTCACGTCAGTTCAATTATAATAAAGATCAGAGCTCCTGCTGTTTGACCCAGTATCAGGTGGTCCAGTGCTGAAATCACATTCTAACATTAAATGAGGCAATTTCTGCTGAATGATGTACTGGGTGGATTGATAAACTAGATTGACTTTTACCTTGTCGCCCTTAGCGCCAGCTTCTCCACGTGGTCCCTGTTCACCTGAGGGGCCCTGCAAAGACAAACATGTTTGTTTTAGTAACATTCACAGAGTGGTTAAAACTCTTACTCAGAATAACAGTCATGCCGTTGTGCAGCAACAACCTTGTCATGCACTGTTTGGATGAGTGTAGAATGAATATGCAGCATTTTTCTCAGTTTTTGCAAAAATCGCAATAAAATCAATAAAATGTTTAATATTTACCATAGGGCCTGGTGGTCCTTTTGGTCCTACGACCTGCACAAAGACAAAAAGAAAGCTTCTTTCAGGTTTCTGCAGCTTTTGTCTTTAGTGGCTCTTTACTGCCATTTTTCATTCTGACTCCTTTCATACCACTTTCTGAACACCTAAAATTAGAGAACATTCCATCTTTGTAGGAGGTGGACATCAAGCTAAAAACTAAATCTGATGAGGATTTACTTTGACAGGACAAGCTTTTCTAAAAACATAACCTCCTCTTAACCTCTGATTTGGCTGACTTTTTTCACCTGACATGTGCACTTGCAGCAAAGTTGCTGAGAAGATCTAAGAGGATTTGATTGGGTTCATTATGTCCAAGGAATGCAAGGTTTTTCCTCATTTAAAGAGGGCCCAAGACAAACTTAGTCTCAAACTGCCATGTTTCTTCAAGGGAAAATGTTGAAAACTCAAGGAAAAGTAGCTTAATAAATAACGCTAAGCTAAGAAAGAGATTGTGAGAAGTAAGTGCTTTGTGTAGGTGAACACTATGGGCATGAATGGGCAGAGCGCTGGATATTCAAATTGTGTCATTTATTCCAAATCAAAGCCACAGAGGTAAAGAGGTTTGTTTGGGGGGCTAGTAATTCTCTCAGGAAAACTGCAACGTTTGTGAACAAACATGGAGTGTCAACTATTTCAAGTATTACTTTAATGTTATTTACTAATGAGGACCCATACTTACATCTGCAATCTCTCCTGGTTCTCCTTTCTGGCCCTGATTGATAAAAGAAAGATGTGACATGAGTTGTTTTACTTTTTTTTTTTTTTTTTTTGGAAACACAAATTCTATAGCACCATAATTACAAGACAGTGATAACTCATGCACATTGATACTTGTTGTGTGCATGGATGTCAATTTTTTCCCATCACCCACTGCCTCACCTTAGCACCAATTGCCTCTGATGTTGCAGATGGAAGGCCGACGGGAGAGAAAGAAGAACATCATTAAAAGTGATACCTTGAAGTGGCACAGTTCAGACACATGACTGATTAAAAGTCTAGGCTTTGATTCTTTAGAAAGAAGACCTGTAAGGACAACTAAGGACACTGAAATGATCAAATACCATTTACCAAACCCAAAGGAGAAGAACCCATCTAGATTATATTAATGATGTGAGAGATAAAGCAGAAGCAAGCATTGACTACGAGATGAGGGTTTAGGTTGTAAAAGTGAGTAGAAGCGATTGGTGTCAAAAAGATTAGCTTATTTATTAAAGCATGGCAATGACTGCCTTTTCAAAGTTGTTGAAATATTTAAATCAAATATTTTCCGTAACAAATCTGGGGGGGACAAAACCTTAAGTAATTTTAAAGATTATTCATTTATAATAGCCTACACAAAGAGCAAACATTGAGATGTCAATGAAAGCATTCTTAGCAAGTTGCCATTTTGTTGAAATTAGGGATTTCTGAATATACCAAGAAACATAGTAGCTGTTTACAAGAACCTGACACTAGATAAGGTCATCTATATAGTATCTTCTTGACATAAAATGATGAAAAGACTCACAAGAGACACAGACCTTCAAATGGGTCAAATTAATCATTGGCTCAGTATGAGCATAGATTTCATCTTAGTCATCTTAGCTGGATTAGATGAAGCCCAGACAGCACATCTCAGGATCCAAATCCCACATGGAAAAGACTTTCAATTGGGAGTGTTACAATCCTGATAATGTTGCTTATCTGGTATATAGCGGGTCACTTTGGAATAGGGAACATCCAGTGCTGACTGAGTAAAAAGTCAAATAATAAAACTATAATATTTTACAGCAGCAAAAACGATCAAAACTGCACCCAGACACTAAAATCAGCGACTACTCCAGCCCTGTTCAGGCTGAATATTTGGATTAAGTGGCTGTTCCCCATTCAAAAGTGTTAGCCAGGAAGGAAATAAATGCAAGCTAAAAGAGTAATTTATTTATGGGTATGTGAATAAATAAATTACAACCAATGGGGGAACTGGCATCAGCAGGGCAGATGGGACAGCACTCTCCAGATGGGATGATAGGGTTGGCACACTCTTTGATCTCCTCGCAGATTATCTCATCACACAGAACCGCTCCGCTGTCGCACACACAGATACGACACGGCTCTGGCTTCCATACATCCTTATCATTATACTGCTGGCCGTCCTGGATGCAGCCACCTGCCTCCTCTGTGGTGACCAGCAGGGGGTGCATGGAGGGAGGAACAGGAGCAATAAAAGGGCAGAAAGGTTAGTACAAGAGAGAATGAGACAGGTAAAGGTAATGGAATTTAAACAGTGTTGTGAGTTGGTATAGCAGATGTTATAAAAAGAAAAGTTGGGTTAAAAGAAGGAAGTAAGGATAAGAGGATGTAAGGGGTCAAAGGGCAAGGCAAGGAAGTGGGAGGAGTAATGATGGAGGAGGAATGGTTAGCGAGTATTGGGGAGGGGCATAGAAGGAAGAAGCAGAAAGAAGTTATTTTGCATTAAATAAAAACTCCTTATGAAGTTGTGCAGCTGTGTATGAGAAAAGTGTATACATTTTTAAAAACAGCAAAAAAAACATGAATAAAACCTTGAGTGTGATTTTAACAAATATGGAGTTAGAGGACTGATGAACAGGTACTGGTTTGACCCAAAAAATGCACTGATACAAACCAGTAGCTGTGGAGCACAACTCTACTGTACAAGTTCTAAATCATGAAGCAGGTAAGAAAATGCCCCAAGTTATCATTAGGGGAATTTTATGGCAGCATAAAATGTAATGTCAACACGAGCCACAGTTAACGGTTGTGTTTGAAGCCCTAGTTGAGGTATTTCACGTCGTTGGCTGAGTATATTTAACCTGCGGGCCTGCTCTGCTGCTCGTATGAATGAACCTCTCTTATAGGGATACTGTGCCCAATTGACAAGCTGCTGCCCTAAGTAAACAGAGGCTCCTTCTAAATTTCTCCATCTGGGTCCCATAGCTGTGTTAAGCGCCAGTGTAAACACATTGGGGAATTGAGAATGGGCGATTTGTTTAATGTATACAGTTTAGGACTGAGCCTACTAACTGCTGTTATTTGTGAAAGTGATACTTAGCACATACATGTTACAAGACTGTTTGACTCATGATCAGAAATTAGTTTTGACTATTTGCAGATAAAATCTACTAAATCGCAGTGGTAAATTTTGAATAAATAGAAGAGGGGCAAGAAGTGGAAGCAATAAAACAGTCCATCTTGCTATAAATACAACTATACATCCATCATCTGTTGACTCCCTGCTGTGAACGCTGTTCTCTGTCCTACTCCCCTCCTGCTACCCTTTGAGCCTGCTAGTCTGAGGTCAAGCACTGTCTGACCCTGTCACTTCACATCATGAAAACCCTGACTCTGCTCCAGCCAAACCCTGCGGCTGAGACTTATTTTACAAGTCTTAAAAAAAACAAACAATTAAACTCACATTTCATTTACTCATAGTGGCCAAGTGTTTCTGCAAGATACTGGCAGAAAAGAAGGCATTTATGAAGCTTTTTCCCCCCCTAAAAACTCGCACTATGATGTGACCAAACACAGCAGGAAAGGCTGAGCAGGAGGATCCAGGTGAGGACAAACAGACACTTGTTCACCTGGTCCTCCATCCCACACAGATGCACCTTGACAGCCTCATCTATCCAACAGAAAGAAATGCTTCCTTGGCAAGACCTTTGACAGCCTGTTTGACAGGAATAACTCACAGCGTCAGAAATCATTAACAACTACTACTTTGTAAATGGCATGTAAAATAATTTGTCATCACAATAAAAAACTGCATCCAGCTCTTTTTTTTTTGGACACTAAACCACTGGCATCTGAATTACTCTCTACTAATCTCCTGAAACTACAGGAAGACAGTTTTGAAATGACAACAGAAAAGTTCAGAGATCAGAGTTACAAACAAACTTTTTTTTTTTTTGCAAGTAAAAAGGAAAAAAAAAATGCAACTTACGGTCATCCTCTTCTTGACATCTGACCAGGGATAGTAAAACAACTTGGGATGCTACAAGTAGCAGAACAGTCCTTGAGTCCACAAAGCTGAACATGTCTAAATATTAGACATGCAGTAGCTTGGGTGAGAAGTGAAGGGATGGAGGAGACCCGGCTTTCAGTCAGTGGTGTGTTAAGTGTGTGATCCCAGAGACTTATGGCACCATGCAGTCAAACCCTCCAAAATCTAAGTGGAATCCAACGCGGGGCCCCAGCTGGCACTCTGCACCCACCGCGTCAGGGCAAGCACCGCGGTTTTATGTCCACTGTGCCTTGTATGGATCTTCGTATATTCCAAAATACCAGTCCTTCCCCCAGACCCCCTGTCAGGCTGAAACCCGAACCTCATCTCCCTCCCCTCAATCCAGCAGCATCGACTCTCCCAGGGATTTTTTTAACCCAAGTCCTCCTTCCTCCCTTGACCTGCTTGGCCTGGCCGGGCCAAGAGATGCACCTTCACTTTCACATTAAAAAGACAGCTACAAGCAGCAGAGCACAGGTCAAGCTCTCACTCAACTACATGTCACTGTGTGAGTGAATTAGGAAATCCCAGAGCTGAATTACAGTGTCATTCTGTGTGTTACAATGACCCCTATCTAATTTAATATAACAGCTCTCAGGTGGACGAGGCTTTAAAAAATGAAGCACAAAATACTAAGATGTAAGACGAATGCATTAGATTGTACATATACATGATAAAATTATGTTCTGTGAACTGATCTGATGCCAGCTACTGTCTTCAGAGTTTTCTACAGAGCTGGGCTAACATATATAAACAAAGTATGAATAAGTAAAACTATCTGACAGACCTAAAGCTAAGAAAGAAAATGTTATTACAACTTAATATTTTTCTCTAAAATAGGGTGACTTATATTTCTATTTAACTACACGTGTTTGAACCAGCAGATGAATCATTTCTTTCCTCTAACCAAAGCTATCAAGCTTTACCTGACTGTTAAATGCATGTGGAAAATATTCTGTGCATATTTTACATTTGGATCCTTGTGAGTAGACAAAACAAAGGTTAATGTTTCTACATTAATGAAGTGCTAAATTCTCAGGCCATGGGAACTCAACATTGGGTCAGCGAGGTTGTTTGTTTCAGTCTAGTCTCTTGGATTATGGATTAATCTGTAGACTTTAGACAACCTTTAAGTGTTGAGCCGACCAATCAGCAGCTATGTCACGTTCCCATTACAGTCAAACTTTCTGAGAGGCTTGTCTGTTCGGACAAAGACAATTAACAAGAGGTTGTGAGATCCAGTTAAAAGAACAACTCCACTGTGGCCTGTATAAAAGACAGAACTAAGTGTTCTACAATCAGCAATTAAATGTTAAGTTCATGCCTCCATATCATTTGTCTGTGTGTAGTTTAATTGTCCAGTATGTCTTTAACTGGGTTATTTACCTTTATAGCAACATTCCTGACAAACAGCACATATATGCCAGAATTATCTATTGTGAAGCTGAGCCAGAAGGGTGATGAAACGTCTGTGTGATCTTTATCATGTACCTCTCCGGTAGATAGGCCCAGGTGAGTGGGCTTGAAAGGGGGTCTTTGTCATGAGGAGAGGCACAGTAATTCCAGGGTCATGACCCTCCAGAGAGCTCCCCTCATTCCACATACAGGAAAGAAAGATTTGAAACCGACATCTTGCCTCTACCAGGTCTATGAGTGGGTTGGTATACTGGAATTACATTCAAAGCACAAGTTCTGAAAGCTAATCCAACATCAGCTTCAATTGCTTTGCTGAAAGCCATTAACATCTCTTCTTTTGTGCTTGAATTTATCCTCCTCTAATGTGACTATACAGTCTGTTTGTTATAGTTTGGTGAGTGCAGATGCTCCTGGTTTAAGAGGATTCTCAAGTTTTAGTGATTTCAAGTTTAACAAGACACAACCAGCGATTATGCTGATGAGTCCAGCAACAAAAACATTTCAGGAATTTAAACAGCCAGATTCCCAGCTGAATCAATAATCAGCATCTTTAAACACACGCACAAGTCCACAGTGCCATTCTGAACTAATACTCTGTCTGCTTTGCTATGTCAGGTCAAGTCATTGTTGGTGTGTCATGTAAAGAAAGATGAAGGTGCAGCTCAATTAGAAGGGGCTTTAACTGGGAGAATGACTGACAGCCTGTTATATCACAGCTGTTAACACTCGTACATCAATTTGGAAACAGTCTTCAGTCCTGTGAAACGACGACAAAACTGACTCATCTTGAAATACAAGTGTGATGATGAAAAGGTGAGACTACAAAGATCAACTGATTATGCCATGCCAGATGAAGCGACACCGATAATGTAGAGATGCCAAAGAAATGACTGCCACCGTTTATAGCACCCGAGAAGTGCTGAGAATGTATAACCACCAAACACGAGCACATCGGAGAGCTGTGGAGCAATCATTTGGCATTCATCAGTACAGTAGTGCTGCAGCACTCTTTAAAACGATGTTACAGTGATGTATCTGAATGCCAGTGCAACTTCAGCTACAGATCAGTATCAATGTACAGCAGGAATACTGTGTCCAGCTCAGCTCTACACATCCTCTTTCTCTGCTGCTCTGACTGTATACAGCCTTCTGCCGTCTCCCGGCACACACAATAGGCCTCTGTGTGCACGGCCCGCGGAATGCTGCGAGATGGCAGGGCAGTGGGATAGCTGCATGGTGAGGATGGGGGTTGGTGGGTGAGGAAGGGTGTGGAAGCTCGGGAGGATGAAAAAGGGGGGTGCGGGGGAGGAGGGCTGGTTTGAGTGGTAGGGGAAGGGGAAGAGATGGCAGTGACGGAAGGAGGGTGGTGATGAGGGGGCAGATCCTTCACGACTGTACGGGTGCAGCCGAGGCTCCAGGGGTCTAGAGGGTGTCTAGGTTTCGGCACAGTGACCGTAGCAGAGGGGTGGCTGTGGCCCGCTGTGTGCACACAAAGTGGTGATGGGAGGGCAGTAAGCACCCACCTGGGGGAGAGGAGAGTACGAACAGGCCAGTGAGATGAATGACTGTTTCACAATGTGTCCCATCTCTCATAAAAATTGACTGATGTAGATGTTGCAGTTGCAATTAATCAAAAGGGAGGGACAGATACAACTCTAGAGGCTACAAGACAGTCAAAGTGCATTGTTCCTGTGACAAATTCCCCATAAAAAAAGAAGAGAAAAAGGTGACTGAGAAATGAAGACAAATTCTGATAGAAAAAAAATGCAACAAATATTGAAACAGTGCATCTATTTATAATGAAACAAGACTTAGTAGTCATGCTGGTAGCCCCATGAGTCTGTATTGCTCAATACACATTTTAAAACAAAATTGCTTGTTCAATGAAAAAATTTTTAAAAAATTAAAAAAATCTATTCGAGAATAAATATAGTTTTGCATGAGGTTTGAGTGGTCATGTTATTGGCTACACCACAGGGCTTATTCACTGTAAAGAGACCTTTTTTGGTACATCTCACAGTCAAATTGTCAGCCTTAGACCTGGCTTTACTTTCGTCAGTTTCTGTGTGGCTGATCATTAAAATTCTCATGTGCCAATTTTTGGATGTTGAGGCATGGGCATTGGGGTTTGCAGATGTACTCAATAAAGGAGCTACTGTAGGCATACACATGACGTACAATTAACATACTAAAGTTAAGCATCAGGCTATTAGCACTAAAGCTACAGTGCATGAGAGAGTGACAGGCAGGGCTGTAGCCTGCAAAAACTCCACCAGCTGCTGTGGGGTAGTGGAGAAAAGTGGAGTCAGGAATTCAATCAGTAGTTTAAGAGGTAGGACTTATTTTTTGGAGACCATGAATATCCTCAGAGGCTGTGCCACATTTCACACAGAGAGCAACAGCATGTCATATTACTTCTTAAATGTACAGATAACTATGTTGCTATATGGAATGAAGATAAATATCAAACCAAAGACAAACAATGAATTAACTTCACCAATTTTTAAAAATACGTCATATTGTTATATATGTCGTCATGGAGGGCTGCAATGTGATTCCGTGGTTAGCACCATTGCCTCGCAGCAAGAAGGTTGCTGGTTTGTGTCCCGGTGGGGACACCCGGGATCTTTCTGTGTGGAGTTTGCATGTTCCCCCCCCTAACAGCATGGGTTCTTTCCAGGTTCTCCAGAGGTGTGAATGTGAGCATGCTTGGTTGTCTGTCTCTAAGTGTAGCCCTGTGATAGACTGGCGACCTGTCCAGGGTGTCTCCTGCCTTCACCCTAAGTCAGCTGGGATAGGCTCCAGCCCCCCTGCCACCCTAGTGTATAGATAATGGGTGTATAGATAATGGATGGATGGATGGATGGATGGATGGATGGATGTTATCATGGCTGCAGATTTACGTTCACTCACATGTCCATGGTGTATGTTAAAAGAGCATTTTGGTCATTGTACCATTCTCCTGCCCTGCTCTGCAGTAATCTTTCTTAGTGTAACAATGGTGTCCATGGTAGAGGATAAAATATATTCTTGCTCTGTGTGAAAATGTTAAGTGAAGCTAATAAAAGGCTGATGTAGTTAAATGTTCCTTCTTTGTACTTCTGTTCCTAGTCTGCAGCTCAGTCAGGAAACACACTCCAGAGAAACACAAAAAGAAAATTTCCTACTAAAAGGCCAGTAAATTTGGAATATAATCACTTGATTTGGTTAAATTTGATCAAGCCTCTTCTGAACATAAGCTTGCATTTTTTAGCACTGATCAAAGGCTGTTGGTTTTGTCCCACGTGTCACTTTAGAAAGGGATCACTTCAGGACCAGTAGACAGAAGGAATGATTCCAGTGACAAATACTGTGTCAGCTACATGGACACAGAATGACATTAAGACTTTTAGGTTGGGTTGTACTAACAAAGATTAGTCTAATCTGAGATTAGCTCCAGTAAGAGTTTTGCAAAAATAGGTTTAAAATGAGTAAATAAAGATTTAGTGTTAAGCAGAGCTCCACTGCATAATCTATGTTTACTGAATCCACATTCATTGAAGTAAACTGAAAATAAATACTGTAGTTGAATCTATATGGAAACACCTGCTTATCAACATTAAAATAAACTGATTAATGATTTTAAAATGAATTTGCATGTTTTTGGCGCCTAGTCAGTGTACAAGACGAGGAAAGCTGTGAGGGCCGAACGAGTCCCCATCCAGCCTCTGTAAACATTAAGTGGCATGAAATCTTCATCAGTAGCATAATTAAACTCAGTTGGGTTAGCATGTCCATTAACTTTCTTTGAGGACACTGATTATTTTACTTAATCCATTTCAAAAAGGCAGCCATTTGAAAAAGTAAACCTCTTCAAGTGTAAATTTAAAGTTAATACTGGATCACATTTTAAATTGGGGCGTTAAAGAGATGTTTGAATGGAATCTTTCTTAATTTGAAACTACTTAAAAAGTTTGGTGCAACATGAATTAAACCATGAACACTCTGGGTTTCTAAATGAATCCTTTTTTTGTGCAAACCCAGCAAAAGACTTCCAAAATCTGAACCTTTCATTTCACAGGGCTTCGCAAACAGTTCTTTGTTTTTTCTCATGCGGTGAAACATTTTTTAAAAATATACACCATAAACAGGCTATTTCATCCCAGGATGCCATGGCAGCCACTTTGGGAACTACTATTCTGTCTGTCGATAGATGCAGAGGTACATAGATAGATATGGTTATGCTCTGTTGTAATGAATACCAATCAGTGTAATAAGTGAAATGGATGGGAGCACCCCTTTGTGTGCATAACTGTGTGAGTAAGACTCAGTTTCGAGAAAAGATGAAATTCCTTCCACCCTGGGTGGCACAGGGATAATAGCCCTTATCCTTTCATTTAAGAGATGCAATAAACGATGCATTAAATCTCTACAAGCATTCAGTAGTCTCTAATAAGGAGCTTTGTTTCATTGCATGAACTGTTCCTATTTCACGCTTCTACTTAACATCAAAATATTACCATGTAGTCAGTGCAGCAGGCTTTGGGCTTAATTGAAACTGCAAATTGATTAAATTAAGATGTTTTATGTACTTTGTCTCTGAGGTAATTTTCAAACATTAGTGGTGTGTGGTAGCTTGAGAAGAATTATGCTTCAAGGCCTAGATGGGCTTTGGGTGATTTGGAAAAATAAGCATGTATCAGTCCTATAAAAATGGCAGTGTAATTGGTGTAATGTGGCCAGGACAGGCTGATAATGAAGATAAGTAATGCTTTTGAGTGTTTTAAACTGCTTCAGAACTAATAGACAGCTCTTACCTTGTTCATGACCACACATTTTCTTGTATAAACTATCTGTTCTAAATTTACTTTGAATAAATAGTCATAGCCTGCTCCTTTGGCCAGTTTTTCGATGCCTGCTTCCAACTTACATATGTTTTATGGTTCCAGCGTAGAATTTTTATCTGAATAATCCAAACAACTGCTCCAATCACATTTCAGCAGCTATTACTCCTTTTACTTCCTAAAATCCCTAAAACTGGCTGTCCAAAGTGGCCTCTAAGCCAGGGCTTTATCCAAACCTCCAGATTACTGAGCCTGAATCAAAGCACCAGACCCGGTATGTTTCTTTTCCTGTGTGAGGTGGAGGGGGGAAGAGGTTAAGTTTGTGCAGGCTTCGTGAGTGCAGTGAGGGGGGCTTTCTCACACAAGATGGAGGATGAAGGGACAAAGGTGGCATTCATTGGCCCAGGAATGGAAAACATTTTCTCCTGAAAACAGAGAAGCTACAACCGGCAGAGGTAGCGCAGAGAGGCCATGGGTTAGCATGCACCCCTTTGGAGAAGTCACATGCCGAGGGTTGCAGAAGAGACAACCAGGAGCTAGTGAGGCCTCGTTTATTTGGTAATGGAGATAATATCATGTCACCTTCTACAGTCTGCTTGGAAAGTGATACTGCACAGTCTGCAAGAATGAGGAAGGCTGCATGTCTAGATTGAACATGGGTGTGGTGGGTAATCACCACAGTCCTTCCCCTCCTGAATGATTTAAACTAACTTCATAAGAACTCACTGAGACACAAAACAGATAAAAACTGATATGGGTCAACGGCAGAGATTCAAATTTCTAACAGATTTTCTAGAATTAGTAAGACTAAGACTTTGCCCTACTAAAGTGTAGAAGGTATTGTTAGGCTCCTCAACGAGCATCTCACAAAACAGCTGACATCAAAGACAGGAAGCCGGGCCTCAAATTTTAAAAAAAAAAAAAAAGAGAGAGAAACAACAACATACAATAAAGTGTTTGAAGCCCCAGAAAACGTGCCAAGAGACTCTCTTGAGAGGAAGGATCTCAGACACAAGACTGTGATGTGTCCTCAACAAAACAACAGAGTTGGAGAACAGAGACTGACCTGAGTAGAGCGTCCTGGAGTGAGTACGCCACCTAGAGGACAACACAGTAAAATTTCAGTGCATCAGTGTGAGAAACTCACCATGGGGTGTCACCATCTCACAGCAGAAGACACGATTCTCTCATGACAACTTGAGAACTCAGTGATATTCATTATTTACAAGACAAGAACATGCATTTGATCTTTCACACCAGTCCATGTTTGAATGTAATTTTAACGACAGATTAAGTCCAACTACTGACAGATTTAAAATCATTCCTGTTGTCATGCTGACAGCTGACTTAGCAAAATGGCTATCACAATGGGGCACAGGTAGTTGAGATACAGGTCATGAAATAAATATTCTTTCTCAGAGAATTACAGAATACAGTAAAAAAAAACAAAAAAACAAACAAACAAAACTCTTATTATTATTGTTGTTGTTGTTGTGGTTGTTCTGATTAATGTTATTATCATCACTGTCATTATCATTAATACCAGTATTAATAAAAAAAACAGCAGAATAATAATAAAAATGTCATTTTTGTGGGTCTGCCAGAGAAAAAAGTAGTAATGTCCATTATTTAAACAGTATAAAAAGTTTCAGAAAAAAATAAATTACATTAATATTAATTATTACATTATTGATTAAATATAGGTAACACATATGAAAGTGAACAAAGTTACCTGTCACAATTGTAATTCTGGGCTTTCAGTTATTTAATTTCTGCAGTAACGGTTACATAAAACATTGTCCTGGCATACGTCCACTGGTTCAAGGCCAGTTTAAGTTAAATGGTTCAGCTCTGACAGTAAAAGATAAGGTTTGTTTATTAACTTTTCATAGGTTTATTTATTTAATCTGAGATAACGCTCAAATTTGGCCTTCTGTGTTGCCATGTTCATTTTTCCTTTCTAGTTGGAATGCATTGCTAGTTCTGAATCACATTTTTTGGAAGATCATTGAATGAGAAAAAGCTAAGTAGGACCATGGCTGAAGTATGAAAGTGATTACTCCCCTTTTTTTCTTAATCAGTCCAAATAGCAGCGGTAGTCATACCTGGTAAGCTAAACCAAACACCAACTTCATGTCAGTAGCTGCTGGTTATTGAACCCACCTGCTGCCTGTGTCACAGCACCGCCCCCAAGCAACAGCCTGTACTTGATCTAGTCTGAAGACAGCAGCTGCTATTAAAGCTCCGAGGACCAAGGGGCTCTGGTCACAAGTATCTCTCAGGACCAGCTACCGGGGAAAAAATAAACTCCTCTGAATAATTAAAGATTGAGCCCTACTTATCACAATGCATTGCCTGAAAAGTCTGAGGACAGCTAACCCGGGAATCCTGCAGCTATTTAAAAATGCAGGGATCTCCGCCAGACTGGGAGCTGACAGCATTGTTTTGTCCAGGACTCAGCAACCTGTTTCTCTCCCCTGCTGGGCTGCAGCATCACCCCACACCCACAGAGCCTTTCATCAGCAGCAGAACCCTGATGAGGACCAAGGACACTCCAAGTAGGTCACAGCAGGCTACCACCAGTTTTAATCCAACATATTATCCAATATTTTCATTCATAGTTGTCCAACAGTACTCCCAGAATATACAGAGAGCTAAAGCTGTCTGCTTTGGCTAGCTTTAGCTTCCTAACTGTCTTGTTGCCATAATTCAAGCTACTACTAACAGCTAACCAGTTATGAAGTAAAATGTCTACTTCTAAAGCAGTATTTAGAGTTAAACTTACAGGACAAGTTTTGTGAAGTACACTGAGATGATTGACATGAATTAATAAACAATAAAAACTCCAGTTAGAAGACAGTTGAAGCTAGCTTACCATAGCTTAGTATAACTACTGGAACACGTGGGAAAGTAGCCTGGTCCTGTCTATCATTTAAATAGCAGTAGTGATAATAATATTATCAATTTGTAACAATAATAAATAAAAACATGTTGTGTGGTCGTTTTTATGGGGTCTAGTAGAGTTTCCTGGGCGACAATTTCTTGGTTGGTGTAGTCATTTCCAACTGGTTGCCTGGCAACCTCAGATTAATGACACCCATCTATAAAATTAGTGCACCAAGAAACAGTCCAACAACTGCTGCTTATAAAACCACAAATGTTCCTTTTCTAGGCAAGTTTTATTGGTGTTGTTGTTGTTTGTGAAGGTAATAAAGTGTTTAATTAGTAAGTTGTAGTGATGCTAATATGCTGTTTTGTTTGTTTAGCTTTAGGAAAAGAAATGCTAACTGGTTCCCATTTAGCCCAGTGTTTATGCTAAGCTAACTGTTTTCTGTTCTGGGCTAGTAATGTAAAGGACGGGCATTACCACAAAACATTTAAAAAAATATATGGAAACCAGAATAGTCTATCAATATGAAATGAAGCAAAAATCTCACATATTTACTGTTACTAACTTCCCAAAGAGAAGGTTTTGTCCTTTTCTGTGTCACACGACTGTAGCTGTTTATCTTTTTAATATTAATATGAACTGCTATCAGACAAAACAAGGCTGTTAAAGATGCCACCTTAAGAAAATTCTAATGACCATTTTAACTATTTTCTTTCATTTGTTGATAAAATTATAATTAATTAATCAAAAAAAATCTTCAGATTATTTCATAATAAAAATAATTGTTAGTTGCAGCCCTGTTGTCTTTATCTACTTCTTTAAAAGCTGCTAATATACTATAATAAATAATATAATTTAAAAAATATGCAATTACTTATTACGGTGAACGCATTTTCAATAGACCTCATTATTTAATTGCTGCCAAATTACTTTAAGATTTGAGGCCTTAATGAATAAATGTCCTTTCATTATTCTCTGTTAATTGCTTCAATGCATATGAATGTAAACATTTTAGTTTTTAGTAGTTTAGAAGTGTGTTGATGTGAAGTTCTCTGATCTAAAGAGATCATCTCTGCACACGTGCACACACAGAAGAATGTCCATGTGTGATATGATGCCTCCATCCACTTTCAGGCCAATGCACAGGACAAGACTCTTTATTGGTAGTGTCAAAGCTTTGGGCACTTTGGGCAATAATCAGCTCATTCATATTGGCATATAGATTAAGCGAGTTGATAAACAAGCAAATTTCATTTAAAAAAAAACAACAAAAAAATGAAGTGTTTTAAATTATATTGTTGACAGAGCAATTGATTTACATGTAGATGCATACAATTTGAGTTACAAATTACTAAAAGTTGGCAATTGAAAATTACATTCTGCCATTCTACTTTTGTATTTTTCTGCCCCTTTTTGTAAAAAGTTTCACTATCATTAAAATTGACAGTATCGGTAAATCAAATTTAAAATACAAGCTACAGATTTGTTGTTTGCAGGACCTGAACAACTATATCACATGATATACATAAAACTGTGTCTAATTATATTATAGACACATGCAGTTATGGCTTCTCTCATAGACTAAGTGTATTTGAAGATCTAGGCCAATAGCTGCCTGCTCACCATTATTTTCCACTGCTGGCTCTGTTGTTGACATAAACCTTGACACACTTCTAATGGTTTTGACTTGATACATTGGAGCCTGTCCAACTTTAAACATCACAACATATTATGTGTGTTGTTTGCTTTGACAGAAGTAGGTTGATGTCCAGTATGGAGGACCTACTTTTCTACACCATCACTGATGGCAAAGAGATGATCCCCCTCTCCGAGTTCATCTCTGTGAGTAAACAATACATTCACACTTCCTCTGTAAAGTCAAAACAAGGACCAAGGACTTGTTTGACACCAAACCCGTAACAGCTGTGGCTGATATTAACAAGGATCCAAGTACATAAACAAATACATTCTCCTACAGCACAACCACGATTCCCAAAAGCACCCTTGACTTCAGTTGAATTAACCTTGGTGAGCAACAGCCCGCAACAGAAATCCAGAGTGTGTCCTGCTGACTGCAGGGTCCAATTTAAAAGGTGTTTAGGGACTTTCTTATGTAATGGGTCTAAATATAGGAGGTGTGATACGGAGGTAATTACCATCAGAGAGCAACATTCATTTCTCACATTGAGGATTAATTATTTTTGGACTTTAATTCCAATCATACATGACATTTTTGACATTATATTTGCAGATTTGAGGATAATGTCAAAAGTTTAAAGGCATTTAATTAAAGAATCAGAGGCTAAGTGCTTAAGACTTACAGTACAGACCTCTTTGTATGTGGGCCCGAACAGACACATGACTAAAAAGATGTCAAGCTTCTGTAAACATGTGCCACATGTCCTCCACCCCACATGCTCAGAAAATGAACATAGACGCTGATGCGCATACACTATGAGGTTTAAAAAAAAAAAAAAACAACTTTTAACTGTGATAGGACTTTTTAGACAGTCAGACTTTAAAAGGCTGACATCTGGTGACCTCGGTGTCTATGGCAACTCAGTCATTTTGAAACAAAGCAAGCATTTAGGAGAAGAGACGTGTGTCAACACAGGTGGCGTGTTGTTACACCACAGTTGACTGGATGTGTTTGTCGAGATGACCCAGGCAGGAGATTGGTGGTCAGAGTTAGTCAGTATACTTACATGAAATTACTAAAAACAAAACATTTATTCCAACAGACTTATAGTCAACGTTCAAGAATATTTTTTGTTTGAAAAGTAACTAATTCTGACAGCCAGAGTTGGGATAAGGGAAATTTCTCTTTCAATTATGAGACTATCCAGACTGTCAAACTTACTTTTATAAAATATAATTATTTCCCTGCTTAAGATAAAGATATCAGGCATGTTAGGTAAATACTGAAAGTGAGCAGAGATGATCATGTTCACGGAAAACTAATTTTATATTCTCTAAAAAAGCTTAAATTGTAGTTAAATTGATAGATTGTGCTGTAAGTGAAAATTAAAAATGGTTTTGTCTATGAAAGTAGTACTAAAAGCTCTAAATGACAATGTAGAGAGTGTATTTTGTTTGTATTGTTATTCCATTTGTGAAGGCAGAACTTTGCGCACACCTAAATGGGAAAAAAAAAAAACCTACTCACACAGTCAGTAGAACTCTAAAATAAGCTCAGGAACACTATGCGCACAAGCCTAACTTTAACATCCCCTGCCCTGCAGCTGAGAATCACTCACAGGCATTCAATAACAGTAAAAGCAAGTGTGCAGCCATGTGTTTGGTCTGTTTGCTCACTGAATCAGTTATCAGATGAGATGAGTCAAAAAAGCACGGGAGCCTCTCTGGTCAGGACAGTCATGCACATGGAGTCCCCAAAATAGACACACGTGGGTTATACGGTGACTGTCTTAGTGTGACCTACAAGAGGGATTCCAGTGATCTGCTCTATGCCTGTATTTCCTCCTTGGTCCCATGTGGGCACACCTGAGGCTTTAAAAGTCCCATAACAATGTGTTCCATCTACACGTTTGATATTTATTACATAAACAAGACTCCAGGTATCTAAATGATCATTTATGTCACCCTCCTTTCCTCCCTTGTGTATTAATTTGCTCAAACACATTCCCCACTCTCCAGGCTTTAAGAAAAACAGGATTGTTGACATCTGACCCTCGACTCCGTGACTGTGTCCGTCAGATGCGACAATCCACACGTGATTCTCCTGGGCCGGTCATGATGGACAAGAAGCTCTTCAGAAGGTGAGAAAAGCTTTGTTTATTTATGGAGACATAGTTATGCACACAGCTACACAAAGGGCAACATTTAACTTTTCCCTGCACGTGAAAAGTAGGCATTGCATATGTTTCCATAAACAATTCTTTCAGTGCTGCATAACCAGTAAAATATGTTGTTTATTCAAAAGTTGTTTCAAGTAGACGTTCATAAAAGCACAGAAGTATTAAATTGTGCAAAAGTATAAAGTTGGGTTTGCTTCATGCTTTCTTGTTACGTAAAGAAGGTAATCTGTGGTCAGTGCTATTTGAGTCTTAGAGACTGACAGGCACAGGCGTTTTATGGCTGACAGCTGCTCCTAACCAAGTTCACATACATGCATGCCAGCCAAAGGCGTAGCGGTTGCAGGAAGACACAAGGGTCTCTGGAGCTGTTAATGAAAGGTCATAATTCTGGTTGAGCTCCAGACTTTGGCAATTACATTAGTAGGCTCAACAGATCTGTAAGTGCCATAAAGACTACTGACCAAGTAGTATCATTTCCTAACTGATAAGTGTAATTCACTCAGACTCATCCATTGGCCTGGAACAGTGCTGGGTTACACAGTCTAGCTATCTCAGCCAAACCTAATTGGCCATATCCGACTTTCTTTGCTTGTTTTCTTAAATTTGTGAGGTTATCCATTCCTAAAGAACACTCAAGAGCACGCTATAAATACGCCACTAGAAATAGAGAGTGCTATCTTCTATTTTTTTTTTTTTTTTTTTTTAGGAAATGACCCATATGAATAATACAAGCTCTCCCCACTCTCTTTTCCTGGTGTCCTAAAACCTCACGCTAGCATCTCCTTGGATCAGGGAGGACTCTGGGCCAGATATTTTAGTGCAGACCAGCTGTGAGAGAATGCGCATACTTTTCCTTGATAGCATGCGGCACTGCTGAACACTTACAGCAATAAAAATCTATAATATGTGCTGATAAAGGCAGGGTTGTTTACCCCTTTAGCTGGGTGTTCATTGGCCTGAAGCAGGTCCCATTGAATCCAATGTGGTGAAAATATTATAAAAGCACATTAAGGTTGACCATTTTAATGAAATGTAAATTGTCAATCAGAATCATTCTTAGTGATGGCAGGCTTGTACCACAGAACCTGCTGTTCTCAGTAATTCTGAAAATATTAAGCCATACAAGTAGAACCAAAACTCAGTATAAGCTAGTTAATTGAACTGTTAGTTTACTGACAGGGCTGAAATTAGCTATACTAGCCTGGTGAGCTTGCAAACAGTAAAACACTCTAAATACTTTGTCATGTAAAGCAGAAGACTTTACAAATATTAGTAGATTCTTATCAGATTTACTTTTGCCATTCAAGTTTAAACATTATCTTGGACTTGAAGTTGAGATGTGTTTGTTCATCTCACCCATATGACTAAAAACACATCTTTTTTTATTTTAGAGAAGGGAATCTCATTTTGTGTACACCATCACCATTATATTGAATAACAGACCCTTTTCCACTGTGCAGCTATAAATAATAAATTTATTGAAATGCATTTATCTGCTTCAGTTTCAGAGTCCAGACATTGTGCATGCTGCCTTCATGTTATAGTAATGCCTTAGTGGCGCTTCTGCTTGAAATATAACAGAGAAATTGTTAATGTTGTTAGTAACATCCGTGCTTTTCGTGCTGTGATAATTTAAAATGTCCGATATTACAGGCTCGTTATTATCAGAGTTACTCACTGCCCTCAAGTTTTCCTGTCGTCTTGATTTTGAAATGTGGTTGTTTGGCTCTTTCTATGAAAGTGTTGGTCTTTTGGGGATGATTATTTGTCGCAGGATTATTCAGAGTAACCAGGATGATGTCTCGGGAAAGACTTGTTGCTGTTATGTTTTTTAAATACAATGCAAGGCTTTAGGTCTCCTCAGTCAAACCTTTGTCTTCTTTTAGGTGTGTGGGCAACAACATTATGTTACTGACTAAGGCTTTCAGGAAAAAGTTCATCATCCCTGACTTCCAAAAGTTCACCCACCTGATCAATAAGATGTATGACAGTGCACAACAGCAGGAAGGAGGACAAGTAAGTAACCTATTAACACACTGATTTAGTGTTAGCTCGTGCAATTTAACACTGTCTTCCATGTCTTTATGCAGGTAGCTGATTACATTCCTCAGCTGGCCAAGTTCAGCCCTGATCTCTGGGGAGTCTCTGTGTGCACAATTGATGGACAAAGGTGCAGTAATAGCTCTTCTTTATCGCATCTTTTCATCCTTAAACCTCCACCGTGTGTACTGCCATGCTAACCCTCCACCGCTCCACACCTTGTGTTTCTGTTCTTCTCCATTACATGCTCATGTCATGCAGACACTCAGCAGGCGACACCAAGGTTCCCTTCTGTCTGCAGTCGTGTGTGAAGCCTCTGGAATATGCCATCGCCGTGCACGAGCTCGGCAGTGAGCATGTTCACCATTTTGTGGGCAAAGAGCCCAGTGGATTCAAGTTCAACAAACTGTCACTAAATGAGGAAGGCAAGTGATTTGTGTAATCACCTCCAATCATGTTCTCCGCAAAAGAACACACAGTACCGGTAATGCAATACTGAAATACCCAAACACTGTTGCTCCTATTCTACTCAGCGACAGTTGGCAACAGCTGCACACTCTGTGTGAGTAGGTTACTTGAAAGATTAGATTCACACATGGCATTAGAGGAAAAAAGATCTTCAAACATTCATTGTTACAGAATGTGGTGAACTGCAAAAATGTTTTATGGAATATTTCTCACCTCTGAAGATTGCGTACAGATCGTATCTGCCCCTAGCTATTGAGAAACTTGAGCTGTATTGTAACAGTACTGGTTGTCAGCAACAGAGCAAACATAAGATCTAAGCAAATGTTAATCTTGGCCACTTCTAGCTTGATTGCGTATGATTTTGTCATCTCACATGTGTCGCCATTTTCTGTAATATACTAAGCTCTGAAGCAAACTGGATTGTACTGCATGTGCTCTGTTCATTGGTGATGTTGCATCCAAGTCCCACAGATAAAATATACCCTCTAATCGCAGCAGCTTATTGCTCTTGTGGTTAGGGACAAGTCAGTGATAACATGCTCTCATTTTTTTTGTGCAGATAAACCACACAACCCCATGGTGAATGCCGGCGCGATCGTCATCAGTTCTTTAATTAAGGTAAAATCTAAAGGCTTTTTAGAACTGAAGCAATAATATGGTGATAGATGTGTAGTGAAACATCCATCCATCCATTATCTATACACCACTTAATCCTCACTAGGGGTCATGGGGGCTGGAGTCTATCCCAGCTGACTTAGGGCGAAGGCAGGGGACACCCTGGACAGGTCACCAGTCTATCACAGGGCTACACTTAGAGACAGACAACCAAGCACACTCACATTCACGGACAATTTAGAGTCACCAATTAACCTCAACATGTTTTTGGACTGTGTGGGAGGAAGCCGGAGAACCCGGAGAGAACCCACGCTGCACGGGGAGAACATGCAAACTCCACGCAGAAAGATCCCGGGTGTCCTCACCAGGACGTGGACCGACGACCTTCTTGCTGCGATGCAACAGTGCTACCAACTGTGCCACCTTGCAGAACATGTACTGTTTCCATTTTAGACTATACTCAACTAGGGAATGTTCTCACAACATTGGCTATAATTACCTATGAAGATATAGGTTTTAATCCAATGTTAAAAGATCATTTTAAGGATAATTATTATATCAAATAATGATCCAAAAAGGAACAGTTAGGGTCTTTAGAGAACGTCATCCTACTTTTAAAGAACATTCTGGGAAGTTAAAGAACACTTCTCTCTGAAAACATTACTAAAAATTGCTCTCTCTTTTTTTTTTTTTTTTAGAATTAAAGAAATCTAGGTGGTTGCACACAAAAAACATTACAAAGCTGACTGTTATTATATTATTGAGGATATCAGTGCAAAACAAAGAATGGCCTCTCAGAAAGTGGTCGGCCATGGCCAAAAATAGGTTCTCTGTTTTAACCACAGATATTATTTATGTTTTTCCTCTTCAGATATTACAGGGTGGTATAGTTTTTTGCTCTAGCCTCTCCAAGATTCAAATACAGTTCAAAGAGCTACTATTTCTTCAGAAGTCTTCAAATGAAACAATGAAAAAACTCAGAAACCAGACAGGAAAAACGATGTTGTTTATTTGTTCCACCAGTAGAACAAGTTCCACTTACACAGCTCAGTTTATTTTTATTCTTTTGCTTCCTTAGCAGAAGCAGGAAGTTAAGTTAAAAAAAGAAAAAAAAGGCGCAGCGGCCCGTTTCACTAAACTCCAAACTATTTGCAACATGAGATCACATTCTTTTACATCAGGTTTGACACATAACAGTCATCAAAACATTTGTCATGTTACTCATACGTGACCAGAAAAGATCCCCCCTCTACCACTATTTGCAGTTTGTGTGTAAGCTGTGCAAGCAAATCTCTTGTGGCTCTTTTTTTTCTTGAACATTTAAAGTAAAAACGTGTGACAGTGTTTATATTTGTTACACAAATGTATCACTGGGCTGTCTTCAAGTAAGGAGCCAGATTTTGCAGTTTTTTTAAAAGATGAAACTGCTACTGTTGTTTTTCCACCATCGAAAATGCCAGGAAAGAGCATTTTTACATAATCTGGGCTGAAAATCACTGTGCAAACTAACTTTTGAAGCATGACGTCAACAATGGGTATCTCATGTTGAATCACTCATCTATTGGCTGGATACTGTGTTTCCTTAGCTCCTGGACTATGGTCAGCATCATCTGACTGACTCCCATTAACGTTTTCTGTGAGCTTTGCCCTTATTCTAACAAACTTGCGAGAGTGGATATTAGCCAAATATGGTCATGTGGAGTCTTTTTTGAAATGTCACAGCTGACTGTAGAGATGCATGGGGCCTCTTATCAAATGTGGGTCAAGTTCATCAGCAAGAGATTGACTTTGTGTTTGGGCTTGACAGCAGGGGCGTGTGTGTGCTTCTGGCCAATTACAGTCGGTAGAGCAGAAGGTGTGTTAGCCACCCTCACATGTGCGTTGAGGGGGGCAGTGTATTTATGTGTACACCATTTGTATACTGTATTTGCACATGACTCATGTGTATATATAGTCAGGAGCTTTACATTTTGTCCTTAGGAAAAGAAAATGAAAGGCTAAAATTTGCTAAGTGTTGCCTTTTACTTTCTGCAACATTCATGCGCTGCTTAGAATAGCTGCCCACACAGATTTTCAATGTCACAATTTTATTTATCATCCTTAAAAAGTACTTATCATATCAGGGAGCACACCAGAAAGAAACTACCTGGAAAGATGTAAAATCCAATGTTTTATTGGCTATGAGGTTTTAGCCTCAGGTCTTCCCTTCGACTCACATGAACATCTGATGTTATACTTAACCTTTCTAGGTAGTCGTAAAATACGAATGTGACTGCGAATCCTTTTTGGTAACTTTACAACTTGGTAATGATCCTTTCCTGGTCCGTGAAATTCAATCAGAGCTATAGACAGCCCCCAAGCAGTGAGCACATCGCCATGTGGACCGACACACTCAACGACAACATGTACACATCATGTATTGACAGCCCCCCCTCACAATTAGACTGAACTATGCTTCAGTGTCAAAGTACTTAAACACTGCCATCTATAGGGACTTATAGCACCCTGTAAAACTGGCATCAGAAAATGATTTTTGTTCTCTTTCTTTTTACAGCCTAGTTCAAATAAGGCTGAGAGGTTTGACTATGTAAGTAAAAGTTTTCCATTTTCATTCTTTTTATAAAAAAATAAAAAAAAACTTTTTCATTTGAGTCCCTACTTACTAATATCTAACTATGATGTTATTGCAGGTGATGGAGTTCTTGAAAAGCATGACTGGTACAGAGTACGTGGGCTTTAGCAATGCAACGTGAGTATTGTGCTTCAAGGAATGCAAGGCCATCGTTAGCATGAAATGCCACTTTTCATACTTACACTGTTCATGCAGCTTCCAGTCAGAGAGAGAGACCGGCGACAGGAATTATGCAATTGGTTATTACCTCAAAGAGAAAAAGGTGTGTTTTTCATTTAATAACAATCATTTCAAGCACTTGTTCGAGTTTTCCTAATAAATCATCAGTCTGTCCTGACTCTGATATTAATTCTTGCAGTGCTTTCCTGATAATGCAGATATGATTGCAGCCCTGGACTTTTACTTTCAGGTACGACTGTCTTTAAAGTGGTTATAATCATTATTTCTATTCGTCGCTCTATCGGAGCGGCTCCATGTCAGCGTTTACCAGGTTGATTCAGACTGAGATGTCTCAATAACTGTTGGACAATAATAAATAAATGCATACATACATACATACATGCATGCATGCATGCATACTTACATACATACATAACTGTTCAAGTCTACTCAAATGTCAAACTTTTTCCTTCCAGTTGTGCTCCATAGAGATAACCTGTGAGTCAGGAAGTGTCATGGCTGCCACACTGGCCAACGGCGGTATTTGTCCAATCACAGGTGATCGCGTGCTGAGCGCTGAAGCAGTTCGCAACACCCTGAGTCTCATGCATTCATGCGGCATGTACGACTTTTCCGGACAGTTTGCCTTCCATGTGAGTCCCTTTTTTTTCAGTATGCTAATCTGTTTAAAAGCATTTTTGGCCGTACTGCAGGAGCGGTAGAAAGTCATGAGATGTTGGATCCAGACCTCAGATGTCTCATTGTTTCTCCTTATTCAGGTGGGCCTGCCTGCTAAATCTGGTGTTTCAGGTGCTGTACTGCTGGTGGTTCCAAACGTCATGGGTATGATGTGTTGGTCCCCGCCATTAGATCGCCTTGGAAACAGTGTTCGTGGCATTCACTTTTGTCAGGTATGTTGTTGGTCATTTCTAACACACATACAGTGAGGTGTAAGCATCGAGCATCAAGTCCACTTAAATTAAAGAAGTTCAGTATTTTACATTTTTGACGTGCTCTTAAGAAAAAAATATGATAGATGTGATATTATTTAATGTCTCTTATGCATTTTCCAACTTTTTATTCACTAGGAACTTGTCTCTCACTTTAACTTTCACAATTACGACAACCTGAGGCACTTCACTAAGAAACACGACCCAAGAAGACGATCAGATGAGGATCCAGTAAGTTCAGTGTAACAAGTGGAGATATTGAAATACCCTCAGGCTATTAAGAAACATAGTGACTCCCTGTGGTGACTTAAAATATGAAGACTTAGAATAGCACAGGCACAATGATTCTGTAAAACGTTTTAGAACTGTCTGCTCTTATAATATTTCCCTTTTAACCCACTAGAACAAGTCAGTGGTAAACCTGATGTTTGCATCATACAGTGGTGACCTCTCTGCTCTGAGGAGGTAAGTCAAAACACAAACAGTGTCTTTCAGTTTTCATTGTAGATGTGTACAATTTAAAATTACACTTATTTGCTTTCTTGCCCAGAGTGTCATAAGAGGATTGATAGTGCTTTAATGTCTGTATGGTAAATATAAAGCTACACAGTGGCCTGTTAGCTTAGCTTAGCATAAACACTGTCAAGAAGGAAAAAGAGCTACCATTTCTCTCTCAGAAGTTTCTTCTACGTAACATTTAATCCTGTTTGTTTAATGGGTACTTGTGTTTAGGAAGTCACTGCACCTGGACAAGAAATAGTCCAGCATGTAAACCCTTGTACAAACCACAAATTGTTATGCTTTACTAAATACGCAAAGTATAGCAAATATCATAAAGAGATGCTGGTATGCAGAGCCAGCCTAACTGTGTTCTTGGTTTCCAGCCAATGGTTATAAATGTTGTCTTTATGCTATGCTAAGCTAACAGTCTAGTGTTTCAACAGACAGTCATGTGATGGTCCAAATCTTCTCTGCAAGAGAGTAAATAATCAAATTAACTATTTCAACTAAGAGTTCATTCAGTGCCTTTCAAAACATGTTCAATGTCATTTAATAGTTATTCACTTACAATTGTCAGAATAATCGACTCCATGCAGTTTCTGACAGGTCAAGTTACAGTAATTTTTCCATGTATGATGTCGTCTTTGCCCCTCCAGGTTTGCCCTTTCAGCTGTGGACATGGAGCAGACAGACTACGACTCTCGCACAGCGCTGCACATTGCTGCCGCAGAAGGTGTCACTTCATTATCAGTTCATTCATTCCTCAACAATCTCAGCTTTGGCATTAAAGCACTGAATGAAATATCACATTTACATCACAACGTTCCGTTTTCTGTTATGCTTTGACAATGGATTTTCTCACATTTTTTCTTCAGGTCAGCTGGAAGCTGTGGTCTTTCTCACTGAAATATGTAAAGTAAACCCCCACATGAAAGACAGGTAGGGATTTAAACATGAACTCATTCATGTGTTAATAGTTTGGCAGTAGTGGAATAAATCCATCTCCATAATACTAACCATGACAATCCATCCATCTCCATCTCACGCTGTTATCTATCAGATGGGGAAACACACCCCTGGATGACGCCATGCAGTTTGGCCATGATGTCATCGTTTCAATCCTACAAAAGTACCAGCGAGTGTGCACTGACAGCAACTCACCAAGCAACACAGAGGAGCAGAAAGACACAGTGGATACAATGAAGAGCATTGTTTAAACCACAGGGGATCATGAGGGTTTGTAATGCAAATGAGTATTTTATTACGCACCTGAGAGGAATGAAAGGACACAGGGTGATTGAGAGACGTGATGAATGAATGAATTGATCTTATATGGTATGGTCAAAAATGTTCTATATTTGTGTGAGCATCATACTTTAAACTGCTGAAAAACAATGCCTTTCTGTGGACCGAAGGTTTGGTCAATAATGTATTAATGAAGCACTAATATTAACAAGCAGCGTGTTGCTTGTGTAGAGGAAAATTATAATAATGTATACCATGATTTGGTTTGCATTGAATTATGAATGAACTGCATTTGTGCTCAGATAAATGCTACTGATAAGAGCTACTGAGATGTAAATATATAATATATTGTGCTTATTTATTTTTATCATGTTGAAATGTTGTATATTCTGCTTAATTAGTATGTTATTTCATTAGAGAGGGGCTATGCTTCCTGTGGATTAACTATACATATTCCCAAAGCTACGTTATGAATTATTCTCCTTAGACGGGTGGTGATTTAGCTGCATTTGTGTCTTTAACACTGAAAGTACTGTTACATTCATGCTTTTACATGCACATTGGTATTTAATTTTGATCATATTCAGGGTATGGGCTTCATGTGGAACATGAAAAACCTGTTTTTTCAGATTCCTGTACACATGCACCATTGCACATTTATATTCAGTTGTGTCTTGATTTATCATCATCTCAGCTGTTATTTACCAGCAACCGTTACAGTATTAAGGTTTTACCAGGTATTTTTTAGGTTTTTCAAAACCACAGTAACATCTTGTCCCAGTAGACCTGTTAATTGAGGCTCCAGTTTATTCACTGCCGATGCACTATGCAAATGTGGGTTTTAATGCCCCAGCATCATCAACAGCCATGACCAGAGGCATTATGTTTTTGGTTTGTCCATCTGTCCACATGTCTGTCCATCCCATACTTGTGAACTCGATATTTAAGGAATACCTGGAGGGAATTTTATTCAGATTTACCTCAAGGATGAACTGATCACAAGTCAAAATTCACTGTGACCTTACAAAAATGCATTTTTGGCTGTAGTTTAAGAATTCATACAATAATTATGAAAATACTTCACATAAATGTCTTAATAGGAGGACATTTTATATCCAAAAAGTCAAAGATCATCACAATATTCTGCAAAAACACTTTTCTGGCTTTCATTCTGCCCTGTAACTCAGGAACAGAAGGGGAGGATGTGAACATATTTCAAATTGGGCCTGATACTGCATTGGTGACACTCATCTTGGTTGGCTACCTGTGCTGATTGTGTTGATCTTCCAGGCTGCCAGGCTGAAGACATGTGTGCAACAGCTACTTCTTTTAATTTGTTGCTTCTTTGCAGCAACATCTGTATTTGAAGCATTGTCTGCTGTCATCACTTCGACTTTATGTCCTATCAGAATAAGCCTTTTGGGCCAATTATGTGAGCACACAGTAGGACTTTCTCTGTTCTTTGTTTCCCCGAGTGAATAGATACACTACATGTATTATGAGAGCCTGGAAAGACATGGATGGAAACTGCAACTTGACTTGGTTTTATTTTGAAAGACTTCCTCTTCCTCTTTTATTGGTTGTGTGTCAAAAAAAAATAATACATCTGTCACATGCTTGGAACAATACAGATTTGGGTATAAACAAAACTTCAGTTACAAGGTATGCAAAGAAGTGTTACAAACTCAACACAGATGTGTTTAAAGTTACACTTTCTCAAATGAGAAATGCTTGTTAATATGCAGCCTACTAAGATGACTGTATTGTGATATATGTGCAACGTCATTGTGTTAAAAAAATGTAATGTTCTAAAGTTTAGTCATCGTAATTGATGTATTTTTCATTATGCTTTATTTCATTTAACTGGCAGTGAAATTACTTATCTCTTCACAAGGCTTTAGTCACTGTAAACATCATGCAGCTGTAAATGAAAGAATTGTAAAAGCAGTTTCAGTGAAGGTATTTTATTAAACAATATAAAGTATGAACATGAGATTGACTTTTTTTTTTTTTAATGATTTAAGCTTGATAACGATGGTTAATGCCAGAACATTCAGTGTAAAAAAAACAAAAAAAAACAAAAAAAAACCTGGCAGCTCTCAAAACCAACCACACATCCTTTTCACATCCATTAGTCTGAGAGGTAATACATGATATGCTCAAAAACAGCATCTGTGATACGATTGCCTGAGGCTTGATGACAGACAGAACACAACGTGTGAACTTGTGTTGTTAAGAGACATGATGATTAGGTGGGCAACAGAAAATTAACCATCACCTGTAATTAAGCTTTAAATGATTCCCTAGGAAGACATTGCTTTCTGTCCTGCACAGTTATTACAGATACTGTTGTGATGCCACTGCACCAAACCCAGAGTGATGCCCTTTACGGCCAACGCAATCATCACTTCATGGCTGATCCCGCTTCACTTCAGGCCTTCAGGCACCTCCAGACCAGAGTGTGTGAGCAGCTCCCCGTCCCAAAGTCCAAACGCAGGGCAAAGAGGAACCTTGAACTGAGCCCTGAGGGTGTGAATGATCCTGGGCTTCTCGACGTCCACCAGCGCCAGGAGGCCTGCTTCATAGTCAAGCAGGATCCCTAAACGGTCCGGCTTGCCCACCAGCGTCACGGGAACTATTTTATTGCTGGTCATGACAAACCACTTCCGCTGAGCATAGCCAAACACCCAGGAGGAGCTGTTGGTGCCCACGCAATCTTCTCTGGACATCTGCGCCTCAGCCACGCCGAGACGAAATTCTTGAGACTTTTTCACTGTCACCTCCCAGTAGTGTCGTCCGCTGGTGATCTTCCCGTCGCCAAACACAACAGCCCAGTCTCGGAAGCGCTCTGGGTTGTCTTGCACGTGGCTTGGGTCCAGGCCCAGAATGCGGTAGATGACGCCTGTGTCTTTCTTGAAGAGGTCCAGACTGCTGTGGGCTGTTCGCTCATCAAGTCTAAACTGCAGATCTGCAGAGAAAAACAACAGATGACTTTTCAGTTGGATATCTAGTAATTAAATCCTAACTGGAGTTTGTGTTAACATTCATTATTTATAGGCTGGACTTGGAGCACATCAAATCTCTCATAAAACCAAATAAACCGGTGTTAATCAGAATGGTGGAAGAAAAGTTTGTACAGTTATTTTTTTCCAACCAACAACCATTGTTGCAGGTGGGCCTAAGCAAAGGATGTCGCTTCAGTGTTTACTCAAAATTGTTGTAGGGGAACATTTGCTAGGAGGTCAGCACTATGATTAAAATGGATTAGTAACTGCAAAAAATAAAAAATACTGCAAGATCCAAATCCTCTGTAATACTGAAACACAGGGGTGTCTAATCCTGGTCCTCGAGGGCCAAGTCCTGCATGTTTTAGATGTTTCCCTCTTCCAACACACCTGATTCAAATAATCAGGATCGTTATCAGGCTTCTGCAGAGCTTGATGATGAGCTGATCATTTGAATCAGGTGTGTTGGAAGAGGGAAACATCTAAAACATGCAGGACTGTGGCCCTCGAGGACCAGGATTGGACACTCCTGCTCTAACATTTTCAGTGTAGTAAGCTGCTGCAAAGAGCAGTTTTTGTTGTTTTCAGTTGCAAAGAAAATGGTAACATGCAGATAGCAAAAAAGAAGGACAAAGGCGCCTGAAATGAACCACCAATGGCAGGCTTATAGCCATATCCTACTTGGCTCCCTTATCAATGTTCAAAACAATCCTACTAAAACATCTATGATCCATTATGAGCGAGCAACACCACAACAGAGGAGCTAGTGAGTTCGCCTACTTCTTCCTTTCTGCATTCTGTGACTATAATTTGGTGTTTGCTGTGTTTTCTCCATTACAGCAGCTAACGGGGACACAACACCATTGACGGGACCGAAATGAAACACACTGCTACACTGAATAAAATATGTATTTTCTGGGTTTGAGAGCTGTTGGGAAATTTTAGTTAATGTAAATGCACATGTCAATTAAATATATAACCGTCTAGTCGTTTTTAAACATTTTAATGGGGAAATGTTACATTTTTATCTTTAGGTAATCCTAAAAACCTGATGATTCTCAGCTTTAGCAATAATGCGAGCGTTGTACTAAAACATTGCGGTGAAGACAGGGCTAAAATAAAAGGCAAAGCTCTCTATTTACCCATTGACCTACTTTCCAGCCTTCACCTATGGTCATGAGCTCTGTGTAATGACTACAAGAATTAGATCACAGACACAAGCGGTTTCTGGTTTTCCCTGTAGGGCAACTGGGTTCAGTCTTACAGAGACTGAGGAGCTCAGACATCCGGAGGGAGCTTGAACTAGTCACTCCTTCACATATAAAGGAGCCAGCTGAGGTGGTTTCTCCTAATTAGGATGCCTCCTGGGTGCCTTGCTTTGTAGGTTTTCTGGGCACTGGGAGGAGACTCTGGAATAGACCCAGAACTCACTGAAGGGATTACACATCTCATCTGGCCTGGGAACACTTTGGGATCCCCCAGGAGGAGCTGAGGAATGAGACATGTGGCATGTCCTGCTTAATTTGTTGCCTGTGACCTTACTCTGAATAAGCAGAAGAAGATGCACGTATTGATGAAGTTGTGAAGCTTCTAATTCCTTCCCCATTAATCTATTGTAAATTATCTGGCAATGCAGCACAGTTTGTCATAAATAAAGGATACGGGCCCCACTTTTTTTCTTGTGTGAAGGAAAGGAGCTTCTGTATGTTGGCACAAAAAGCGACTTCTCACTTCAATTCATAATCACTGCAGCACGTCATGTGACTGCAAAGTCATCTGAGCATCGCAGCCATATGCATGCATTATCGGACACGCTGCCACCTAGTGTGTTTCTATGCGATTTAGTTAAGGCTTTAAAGCCCCATTCAGCCAGCAGTGTCCACTAATAGTATGAACCTTATTTAACTCCAGTTTTCACAAAGATACATGCGCAATTTAGACTACACAGATAGCTATGAGTCTAAAGCTTCTCTGGCGTGTTTTTTGTTTGTTTTGCTTTAACGATAAATTGACGCTTCCTTCGTTATTAAGCCATTTACAGACCTCGTTGTCGCAACAAGTAAAAAATAAATAAAAATAAACATTTGTTTAAAAAAGGTAAAAGGCTACAACTATAGCAAACCCTAGTCATTAGCAGCCATGCTGTGAGGACACTGACCTCTGAGGCGTTCACACAGAAGCAAACATTTCTTTAACTGCACGGAGCGTCAACTCACTGTTTCCCGTCGATGTGGAGATGTAGCATCTTCTGTCCGGAAGACTGACAGCCCGCCTGGGTCTGGCTGACAGAGAGGACACGGTCCGTCCTGCCAGGCGACAGAGACGCGCTGCACTGACGGCCGCAGCCATGTTTTTTTTTTTCCCTGCTGCTGCTCACGTGTTTCACTTCCGCCTGTATTTATACGTAGCAGCGGCTCACAGCTCCGCCCCCTGCAGGCCTGGAGAGGAAGTGCTGCTGACAGGATGACCATCAGCACCACGGACAGCAGCCAGAGCTGACTCCAAATGTGCAGCACCGCATAGAAAGCGCACAAAATTCAAAGCATTATAATGTGAATATGATCAAATAAGTACTACAGATATTTAACATGGAAATTACATCAGTAAAAAAGTTTATGACATCCAAAAAGCATCTAGACATAGATAGGACGGTGCAGTTTTGAAAACACTGTACTCAAATATACTCAACAAAAATCAGTATTTATTGCTCGAGCACAAGGCCTCTCCACATGAAACAACCAAGTAGGGTAAACCAGGGAAAGATGCCCCCATAAGAAACAATGTCTATTTTCTTTAAAATGTAAACAATTTGTGCTTAAGTAAACAAATTTAAAAGACTAGACTACTGCTTTGTTATTATAAAAACACATTTTGACAAAAGGGCTTGACCTGAGGAAGGCTTTCCTTTCAACATGGAGTTTCTTTCCTCACAAGTCACTTTGAGCAATACAGACCTGTTGCCTATGAATAAGATTATTTATATTCTGAATTTTTGATGTTGCTCCAACTTTAACTGCAACATGAATGTTAGATAACACAAGAAATTAGTTTTGATTTTCCTTTTTAAACCGTTTGATTATTGTCAGTTAATTTACAACTGAGGGGTCTAAGACAACAGTCATAACTTTATTATTGTTGTTGATATTTAAATTCTTGACATAAAAATAATGCCAAACCAGCAGGGATGTTTAGCCTACAGTAGCAGAGAATTCAAGCTAAGGTCAGCTAGTTGGCCTTTTAGACAGATAATGGTTTTTTTTTATTTTTTATTTTTTTTTACAGCTGGTTAGCTTTTATGTTACAGTACTAGATGATGGTGTATACAATTTATCAAAAAATATAACATTAGAAAGGCTAGAGTTCTGAAAATCATTGATGTCCATGGGGGAGCTTCTTACCCCATGTCAGGGAGGATGTCTTCCCTCAAAAGACCTTCTCGTACACTTTCAGATAATACAAATAAAGTTTTTTTCTTATTATTTTTAGACTAATGCATAACCCTTTAACATAAATATCTACAGACTACTTAAAATTTCTCTCAGTGCCGCTAGGGGTTACATTTTGTTGATGAAATATGGCATTCTTTATTGATTTCTTCATTTATTTGCCCTAAAAGTAGTCAGATTCGTACATATTGGACAATAGAAAAAATAGCAAATGTAATATTACATGTAGCAATATGTTATTATATATACAACACGATACTGTATTAAAGAACATAAACTCCCCCCAACCTATCCCAGCCCTAATTCTCAAAAAATACATAAGCATCTGTTGGCAGATGCACAAGTTGTTTATGGTCGTTTATTTTGTTTATGGCCTTTATGGTTTATGGTTCTGCACTGTCAGATTTAAATGTAGTAGCTAAATACTTAAACTTCAAAGTCATATTTAGACGCTGAGGAAAAAGTAGCTGCTGGTCTCTGCAAAATAACTGAACCAGTTTGTTACTCTACTGCAGCAGTGGAGACAAATTCAGATCATTACTACATTATTACACATAAAAAATAAAGCACTTTAAATAAAAGACTTGGTCCACCACAACCCTATGAGAAAGACATTATTTAGTGTATATCATAATATCACACAGCGATGTGTGTAAAATCATAAACACGAGGGAAAAGGTTTGCTCGACTTTCATAAGTATATCAAATTCAATCCACATTACTGCATTACTTATAGCTGTTTGTGTGAGATTTGAAATAGGAACTGCCCTGGGGCACAGTGGAGAATATAGCGGGAGTCTTAATGTCACAGATGAGGATTTTTCTTTCCATGCTGGTGTATTTTGGGTGGGTAATGCATCTTTCTTGACGTGTAATAAATATTTTGTGATATTAACAAAGCTTGATTCAGCCGTGTTGCACAGCCAGATCCATTTTTCACACCAGTATCCAGCTGGGGACTAAATGTCATTGTTTATTCATGGGTCCAATCTAAACATGGCACATATCATTATTTTTCTTTGCTGTGCTGCAGATAATGACTTTGTTTTGAAAAGACACTGTTCACACACCCTCAGTCCTTCACACCTCTGGGAGAAGCTTTGTAAAGTCAATGTTGTTTTCGCTGAAAGGTCTTTCTTTCTTTCTCAGATTCAAGTTTGAGTTTTAGTGTAGTTTTTGATCGTGGAAAAACAGCCTGAATATAGTAAAAAATTAGAGCTGAAGCAAGTAACCGATTAACCAGTGAGCAAATCTACTGCTAAAATACAAAAGGTTCTTTGGTTCCTGCTTCTTAACCCCCTGAACCCAAAGCAGTTTCTTGGCATTTTTTGATCCTGCCACATCCAGGTGTATTTTTACTGCAACATAAAGATCTGCCCTTCTATGGAAACAGCACAACCATGGCTCGAAGTAGAGAAAACTCCAAAATGTCTTCTGGGCTGTATAGGACAGTCTTCTTGTTTGCTCTGTGGAAACACAGTTCAGCTGAAAAAGTCGGAATTTTTGTCACAGGAATGTTAGTCACAGATGAGCCACTAATGGCTTCTTAGCTGTTCCAAGGAACTCAGTCTTTTCATTTAAAAAAAATCTGGTTAGGAAGTTTATTTTGGGGGAATGTTTCAATGAGACGTGTAAAATAATGTGATTTAGATGAAATATCAAGTTTCCTTAAGGAACAGCACTTCACTGATGGACCACAAGAACAATCGCAAAATTCAGTGATAATGTCTGTTTTTATAGTTTTTGGCTCTCATGAATGGATTCATTTTGGTTATTTAATTATTATTTTTTTTTTTTTAAAGTAACATGCTTTTCAAACCCGACGGCAGGTTCCATGGTCATAGGGTTGAATATAAATATAATAGCAAACGGAATATGTTTTGGTTTTGGATTGTTAGTTAAACAACAACTTGAATATTAACTTCTCTAGGTAACGATTTGCCCAATTAAAGATTCTGAGGACAAATCCTGTCTTACCAATTATGTAGCACTGAGTGTTTGCCAAGCGAAAGACTACCCGTCTACAAAAAGATGCTATGAAGTTGCATTATGGGAAGTGTAGGATCCAGTGTTGAGAAGACTAAAAGTCTGACTTTGCCTTGTTTCAGATGCAAAACCTGAAAGTACAATATTAAATTGGTCAAGCACTCTTTGCATGTTTTTCTCACTGTTATCCTCTTTGTATTATTTGCACCAAACTGCACTAATCTTGACTTTGAGTTGATTTCCAGCTGTTATCATCATTGTTCTTTGGCTAAAGCTTGATTAATCCAGATTGTTTCAGTCTCGAGCTTTCTTTCTTCCTCATAAAGAAAATATTATGTTGCAAAGAGACGCTTTCTAAATATAGCAGGGATTTTTAAGCCGGAGTGGCCGAATATGTCAGCATTGCCTGCCACAAACTACACTACAGCCACAGCCCTTATAGGAGTCTTTCTCTTTGAGTCCTCAGCAGCACATTCTGTTTCCATCAACATCAGCTTTGTCCTTTTCTGGTGCTTCTTTGAAGAGACTAAAGAACTGCAGACATCTTCTATCTTCACCTTGGAGTAGAGGAGTAATATAACCTCAGACTTGGTGTTAGAATTGTCCATGTAAAAAATTACGTGACAAAAATGTCTGTTTTCTCCTCTAGGTGCCCTTGTATAAATTGTTTCCTTTGAATTTGAATTAATTACAGAGGGTTACTAAGGTCGTCTGTGATGTGCGTTTGTTCTGTTTAAATCTGCACGAACTGACACTGACATACCATCACCTTTTAAGTTGATACACCGATTATGGAGGTGAAAATCATGAATAACTTTGCAGATTAAAATCACTTTGTTCGGTTCACTTCAAAGATTTATAGTCACTGATTATGCAGTTCGTTCGCATTTTTTGTTCCTACGCATAGCATCCCTTTGCAGTTCAAAGGCACTTCAGTACATATAAGGAATCACTGTTCACAGGCGGCTGCATTCAGCTCTGACGCCCATTCAAGCACAAGGTCAGTGTAATCAGATTTGATTGTTTCTGTTTAACGAGGATAATGTTGTGTGAAAAGCTGCTGGCAAATTGCTTATTTACACATCCAGCCGTTAAGAAGCAACATTGTCATTCATTTGGAGTTGTGTTTCTTGCTACCTGGCAAATTTATTCCCTTTTAGTTCTGGCTTCCGTCTCTAAGAAAAAAAAAATGCTCCAATGCAGTACCTATAAAAAGTATTCACCGCCCTTGGAAGTTTTCCCCTTTTATTGCTTTTCAAAATTGAATCATGGTCAATTTAATTTAGGTTTTTGGACAAGAATTTGCAAAAAAGATTTTTTCATGTAAAAGTGAAAACAGATTTCTACAAAGTAATGTCTACTAATAAAAAAAAAACAGAAAATGTAAAATTAGTGATTGCATCACCCCCTGTGAAGTGACTCACCGAACTCAACACAGCTGCATCCAGATGGTCGGTTCACATCGGACTACAGTTAATCCATCATTGGGCAATGAAAGGAATATGGTTCACCAGAAATCATGTGTTAGACTCTGAACTCAACTAGAAGAAGATTCTTTGGTTCTTATGTAACTAAGCACTACATCAGGTGGACACTAAAAACTGCCTATCATGACAAACTCACAAGCACGGTGGTGGCAGCATCATGATGTGAGGATGCCTCTCAACAGCAGGTCCTGAAAGTCTTATAAAGGTAGAGGGTAAAATTAATGCAACAAAGTTTACCGAAATCCTTGAGGACCAACTGATGCAGTCTGCAACTGTAACTTGAAAATATTTTTTTTTTTTTTTTTACAGTCACACAATGATCTAAGACATACAGTCAAAGCTACACAGAAATGGTTTAAAGACAACAAGGCTAATGTTCTGGTTTGGCTGAGTTAGAGTGCTGACCCCAATCCAACTGAGAATTTGTGGCAGGGCTTGAAAAGGGCTGTTCACTCATGATCCCCATTTAATCTGACGAGCTTGAGAAAGAAGAATGACAAAATTGCTGTGTCCAGATGCGTAAGGCTGATTGAGACCTGTGCACGCAGATGTAATGCTCTAATTGTGGCCAAAGGTACATCTGCTAAATACTGCTTTGAAGGGGGTGAATACTTATGCAGCTACCTTTTTTCGGCTTTTATATTTGTTGTATAGGTCTACATATTATAATTATTTGGCATGACTTTGTAGAAATAGGTTTTCATTTTAACGTGAGTCTTTTTTTTTTGTGCAAATTCTTATTTATAAAGACAACGTATATTGACAAATACTTAGTGTTGAAAAGCGATACGAGTGGAACCCTTCCAGGGGGGTGAATACGTTTCATAGGCACTGGTGGTGAACAATTGGTGTCCATTGGGAATTACATTTATTTGTTTCTGTGAAAAACATCCAGTTATAGAAGATCCCTGGTTTGCATCTTGTCCTGGGTCTGGGATGTTCCTGTGTGGAGTTTGCATGTTCTCCCTGTGCAGCATGGGTTCTCTCTGGGTTTTGTCTTCACCTTAAGTCAGCTGGGATAGGCTCCAGCCTCCCCGCGACCCTCGTGAGGATTAAGTGGTGTATAGATGGATGGATGGACATCTAGCTATGACTGAAAACCACTTTTTGCTGACCTTTGTGTTTCAGAAACAAGGAAGTGCTCCAACCTTGTAATTTTTTCTGACACTGTCACCCACTACCCACTGGGGCAAAAGTGGATTCTGTCATGGTGCCCACAGTGACAGTTTTACATTGATTACTGTGATTACATTTCACCTGCATTTTAGCAAAAAGCTGACAAGTCTGTAATAGCATTCAGCTGCTTTTTAGTGCCACTAATTTGATCTCCTGCATGTTATCAGCCAGTTGTTATTGTTGGTACAGTTATGGTGACTGGTCACAGTGTTTTGGTATTTGTGCTTCTGGATGTGTTCATAAAATTCTGATATCGTAACAGAAATTGAACAAGTATTAATAAAATATTTCTTCATCCAAAACATGGAGTCAGATTTACTAATTCACACAGTTCAGTTGTTGAAGCTAATTATTCCAAATTATACTACAGTATACACAACATAAATAAATTTAACATAGTTGGACAGCAAATCTTGTTTTGTAAATCAGTTTCAGACCAACAAAACAGATGTAGATGTTTTTTTTTTAAAGCTCAGGTAATTGAAGTAGTGCAGTTCAGCTTTGACCAGCTGAGAGGTCTCAACGAGATCAGGCTGTTTCTTCCTCCTGCAGACGTAGAAAAGGTCATCCATGCTTTTATCTCTTACAGACTTGACTATTGCAATGCACTTTACTCTGGTATCGGCGGGCGAAACATCCAAAGACTGCAGCTGATATGAAATGCTTTTGTCAGGCTTTTAACATGTC